>NW_015558646.1:972428-990184 GCF_001515605.1 Sinocyclocheilus anshuiensis
AAAGACCGCTCGATCTTGCAGGTTTGCATTGCACAACATCAGAAAGATCAGGCCCTTTCTAACGGAGCATGCTGCACAACTTCTTGTCCAGGCCCTTGTCATTTCTAGGCTGGACTACTGCAATGCTCTTCTGGCTGGACTTCCATCATGCACAGTCAAACCTTTACAAATGATTCAGAATGCAGCGGCACGACTGGTCTTTAACAAGCCCAAAAGAGCCCACGTCACACCTCTCTTTATCTCCCTGCTACCAGTTACGGCTCACATCAAGTTCAAGACACTGATGCTTGCATATACAGTATGTTCAGCATGCAAAAATTTGAACTTCAAATCACGAAGACCTTCAGCTAGTGTACAATCTTACCGCCTAATAGAACATCAATATTTAAAGGGATAGTTCACCCTCACCCTCATGCCTTTCAACCCTGACTTTCTTTTATATATGGAACACAAAAGAAGACATTTTAAACTGTCTCAGTGATTGTTTTTTCTGTCTGTCTCTCTCTCTCTCTCCATAGAGCGAATATCTGTGAGGCCCAGTGTTCTTGAGGTTGCGTAAATGATGACAGATGATTGCAGGCTCTGCAGTTAACTGTAATGGTGAATGGTGGTACCAGTGTTTGGAAATTAAACTGTCACTTTTAGACCCTTTTAGTTGCATACAGTATGTCATTATAAGAAATTTAATGTACATTTTTCCATTTATTTATTTATTTCCATTCATTCCATTTATTTTATCTGTATGTTCACTCAAACTAAGGCTCTTTTGATTTTTTAAAGTGCACTGAGAACAAAATGTGAAACCCCTAGAATAACCAGTGAGAATTTAGTAGAGTCTTTATTTTGCACACCACTCATGCACTACAAACGTGCAATTCAGGCATGTAGCTTGCTCAAGAAAGCTGCTAGACAGTCAGAATGTGTTTCCCCAGACTTCAAGCTATACAGTACAAGATTGCACCTTTGCAGATTTTACTATGATCCTTATAGATACAGTGAGTGGAGCCAGTGCATCTTACACATCTGACACTAAAGTTTCTACCCTTCTATCCAAGATAAAAATAAATTACATTTCAAAATATTAAAATCTAAAACAGGTGTTTTATACTGTAATAATACTGTATATAACTGTTTTACTGTATTTTTTTTTTTTAAATGTAGCCTTGGTGAGCATAAGAGACTTCTTCCAAAAGCATTAAAATCTTACTGCTGAAGCTCACATACAAGTTTTATGAGAAATACAAGGCATATCCAGGAATTGATTCCTATTTGCCTCCTTTTATGCATTCTAGACTTAAGAACAGATGTTCATGTAGACAACTGCATAAAAAGACAGCCGGTATTTTGTCTCATTGACCACCATGAATACACGGGGTTCCAAGGCTCAGAAGTTTGGATTTTGCCCAGAGCAACATCCGAATGTATCAAAGTGATACTGTGATCTAGATAGCGAGAGTTCAAGAAGCATAGCACACAGAATAGCGAACACAATCCATCACTTGTCCACCCTATTCTGTGCTCCAGTGTTTTGATGGAGATGCTCATATTCAGCATCCGTTTCACATGGGATACAGATGCATAAACGCTGCTCCACAGAGGATAACATAAACAGAGAAATGCAAGGCAGAGAAAATGATTTCGTTCTCCTTCATCCATACAGACATTTTGTTCGCCCAGTCGCTGACACAGAGAGGGCAGAGAGCACAGAGGATCAGCTATCACAGCCATTATCAGGAAGCCTCTAGTTCTTCCTTGTCTGAATAAATGAAAACGCACCCACACATTTGTTATGTTTCACTTGCTGTTGATAATAACATATGTTGAAAAAAGGAAAAATAAATAATATCTGCTTTTTCTTGGCACACGCATATGCATGCAAGCACACGCGCTTTTCTCTCAGCGCTGTTTCTCTCAAGTATGAAGGAACATAATACAATGGCACACGTCAATCACATAAATAGGGCAGAAATATGTCAACTTGATTATTCTTTTAACAAGCACCACAATCACTGCCTTATTTTCTTCAGTCAGTGTGACACTCCAAAATGTCAAATTACCAAACATGACACAATCAAAATTAATATTGTGAGGTCTGGGTGGATTTATTTGTCTTTCAATTGAGCGTAATGAGCAGCTTGCATTGTTTGATTTCTTATCTTCTGCATGTTAGCATTAGGTCTAACAACAGAAATGCTATGGCTATATGGTACTGCTCACAAAGTGACTCCAAAAACATGTTTGGACACTTAACGGAATAGTTCACCCAAAAATGAAAAAAAATGCTGAAAATTTACTTACCTTCAGGCCATCCAAGATGTAGATGAGTTTGTTGCTTCATTGTCACAGATTTGGAGAATTTTAGCATTACGTACATTACTTGCTCACCAATGGATCCTTTGCAGTGAACGGGTGCCATCAGAATGAGAGTCCAAACAGCTTATAAAAACATCACAATAATCCACATGACTCCACTTTATCAACTATCATCTTGTGAAGTAAAAAGCTGCATGTTTGTATGAAACAGATTCATCATTAGGACATGTTTTTCTCCAGTGGAAAAATTTGTCTCGTCTGAATCAGGAGAGAAATATGCACAGATCAAGCACTGTTTACAAGCGTGAAAAAATGTCTGTGGATTTTGATGTGAGAGGACTACAGGAGATTGACTTTTTCACTGGAGGAAGCATTATTATGGATTGTGGACTGGCATTTTGGTCAGAAGCAATGGTTTAAAATAAAAAAAAAACTTTTTTTTATCTAATGCAATAACATTCATACAGCTTTAAGTGTGGCCTAAGGTTCCAAATATTTATTTTAATCCAGTTTTAATTTTACTATTATTTTGAATAAATTCAGTAGCATTTTAGCAAGCTGTACTTGTATATACGCAATGATTAAAAGGTTCATGGCTAATTGGGCTTTATTAATTGTAAAGGCCTTCTCAGGCTTCTGAAAACACAGCAATGCTTTTGCAGGTTCTGCTCAAACAGATTGCTTGCTGCACATTAACTCCCACATTCAGCCTGTGAGTCACGTTGAAAACTTTGAGATAGTGGATAGTGAATGCATTTCACATAAAAACAAAGAACGTAATAGAGTGCATGAATACACAACCAAAACCACAAAATGAAATCAAATATTTGATAGAAATGTTAACCTAGGTGACAGGAGTTTGAGAAACATAAAAACATAAAGACTTTTGACAGCTTGTGAATGAAACTTTTTAAAAATTGCACTTTTGACATTAACTTTGTCTATATCAAAAATTAACAGTCAAAGTAAAGGAAAGACAAAGTTGATGAAAAATGTTACCTTTTAGTTTGAGATTTTGTAAAACGTCACAGTGTATGTAAGGTAATTTATTTACACAGGTGACGGTGACTATGCTTGTTCTGGGTAATTAAACTTCTGTACTGACCCTCATTCCAAACTGATGTGACTTTCTTTCATCTGTCTAAAACAAAAGGATTTTATTCTGATATTTGTAATGGTCACTCTTTTCGGTCACACTTTTTATTTTTTGGGGTGAACTATCCCTTTAAGAATTTCTCAATTTGTTTCATGGAAGAGAAAAAGTCAAACATTTTAAAACTGGGTTATATTTTAACCACATTTATAGTCTGTAGCCTATAGGCATTGTCCTAACCATGGCAGCAGCAGGGAAAGTGTGTGTAAACACTTGTCTGTGTGTGTCCATTGTGCTTTGTCTTCTATTACGCTGTTATTTTTAAACATGGGAGGCATCACATTATGTCTGTTTCTCTGTGTAATGTATTTAATGACACAGTGCACTTTCTTTCCTTTTGAGCCATTACCAACCTCTAAATCCACTAAAGAAACTCCAAAGGTCACACCACCATGACAACACACTCTTCACCCCCAGCCCGAGGTCAGCGTGCGCCAGGGAAAGACTGTTAATTATATGCTTCTTGTGACATTAATAATAAGCTTCCTATTTAGTTGTACCATGTCATTTAATGCTGTTCTCATCACTTTGTGGTGCGTCATTGCATATAAATATGGTAATATATTGTAAGATGGCAAAAAAACCTGATCAAATGAGCAATGCAGTTCCATCAATAGGTGCAATTTCAGATATCGTTCTCTTAAACCTTTTACTGTCCTGTATTTTCTCTGTCAATCTATATTTCTATTAACCTATTTTTGTCACTTCTTTGGACACTTTAAAAAAGTGGTTCTCTTTCTAAAATGGGAGGTCTTGGAGAGGCCCAAAATTGCATGTCTATGACAATAACATAGACTTTTCAGCTTGACACTTAAGAAAAGTTTTTGAATGTATTTTTTGAAAGAATATAAGCTATCTCTAAATCCATGTACAAATCATTTGTGAAACTTTAAAATAGTCCAGTTTCAAAGACTTCACAGAGCTTTGGTTGAAGGATTACAGTATTACAGTATAAATAGTAAAATGCATAACATCCTTTTAGTTAGTCATTTGATAAACCTAGTAACCTAGTAACTGTAAAGTGATAACATAATTTAGGGGTGAGTGATATACTGGTCAACCGGTAGAGATTTTGTACTATCGTCTCCATCGTGGTTACAAGCTCACATGACATTGCTGTGCTACATCGTCACGAAAATGTATCGTAAGTGATTTAAGCCATTGAAATGCAATCAGCACCGAAAGAGAAGTCATTTCGCTGTATGCGTGCACTATCTAAGAGACTGTTTCTGAGCAGTGGCGACTCGTCGGGGAGGCATGGGAGGCACAGCTTCCCCAAAATTTTGAGGTGAAAAAGGGATTTAATGTTAATAAAATTCAGAATTCATTTCAGTTCATATCTCAGAACGTGTATTTTTTGTTTGTAATTTCAGATCTGTAATGCCATAACACGTTACTGAAGTTGGAAAGCGCCGCTTTTCTATCGCGAATGTGCCGAATCTGCTGATGTAATTACAGCCGCTAATGATAGAGATGAGCTCTGTCAGAGAGGAATGCGCATGAGAAGACAGTGCTCACAGAGTGCAGGAGTATTGAATGTTATTGAAGTTATTTTTGCTGCTTTTAGTTCTTAAACGGTTAAATACACACACTTGTATGTGTCAAAATACCTGTCTTTGCAAGTATCCTTGTAAACACAGTAGGTCTTAAGTGAAAGCAAACAGCTGAGAAAGAAAACAGTGTAACAGTATATTGGATCCGGGCAGGTCTTAAAGTGACAGCAGTCTAATATTCCTGCTGTCTGTCATTCATGTTAAAGGTTTAGTTTAACGGCGGAAGGCGTATGATGTATGTGCACCGCGCGCCTCTGAGATATGCTAGTCTCGCGAGTTTGTTTATAGGAGCAACGGAAGCAAAGTTTCCTTACTTTAGCAAAGGAAAACCAGTCTCCTCTTGGTTTATATCGAAATCCCTTGACATTTTTCTTTGCAAATTTGTGACCAGCGTTTTGTTTTGTTCTCTCTCCACATTCGTCACTAATCACGCAACGCCGACGTCATACGTCATCTGCCGGAATGGCTTCCGTGTATGACAGTCAGCGGAAGTGAGAGAAAAGTGTTTATTACGTTTGAATTATGGATATTTTTATTACAAAAACAAATGGATTCGCTACAGGAGGCCTTTATTCACCCCCCGGAGCCGTCTGTGGTACGTTTTATTATGGATGCGCGCGCTTTATTTGATGACTTGTGGACTGTTCAACTGCAACACCCGCTGACTGCAATGATAGAGCTTGGAATAGCCAGGACAATTTTTAATATAACTCCGACTGGATTCGTCTGAAAGAGGAAAGTCATATACACCTAGGATGCCTCGGGGGTGAGTAAAGCACAAGCTAATTTTCATTTTTGGGTGAACTAACCCTTTAATCAATCAAAACAAGAGAAAATCTCTCACTGCTCATGACTAAATCACTTTTGTAACTTTAATAAGAAGAAATATATTAAAAGTATTATTTTATACACTTGATTACTTACTACAATGTATGTAGCATTTCATATTTATTTGTTCTACTGTAGTGTTTTTTTTTACCTATTGCTTGTAATTAGTTTCTTATTCTAATTTAATCACTGACCATTTACTTGTCTTCAGTAAGCTTGAGTTTTAGTTTTTGTTTTTAATTTAGGCTAGTATTAGTTGTTTGTGATATTGACACTAGTGACAAGAATTATGAAATTTCTATGGTATCAAAAATTTTTAGATCATAAAGACCTTAATTAAAGGGGTGGTTGATTGCGATTTCACTTTTTTAACGTTAGTTAGTGTGTAATTTTGCTGTTTGAGCATAAATAATATCTGCAAAGTTAAGCTGAAAGTTCAGTGCAAATGGAGATATCGTCTTTTAAAATTCTGGCTTGAAAATCTATTCATATATGAATCACGATTCTGTCTTCGAACGATTCTAATGGATTCACAAGTTTCAAAATCAATGTTCTAAAGCAGCGGTTCTTAATACTGTACCTCGCATCCCCCTGCTCTGTCTGCACATGCTCTGCATCTCTCTCTCTCTCTCTCTCTCTCTCATTCAGCTCAGCTCCAACAATGAACTGTTCCAATTATACACTTATTTTCACATAGCTATGAGAAGCGTTAAACATGGGCGTGTGTGCAGTTGCCGTACTGTATCAAAGCTTTAATCAGGATAAAACCGTATATTAAAAGCAGTAGCATTTACAAATAACAGCATATCTAAAAGTATGAGACAACAACAAACAAAAAACATAGCTGCCATTAAAAGCGGTGCTTGCACAGGTTCTGCACGATCCTCTTCAATAATATCCTCTGCTTCTCAACCGGGCTCAAACTGATAAGTGATATTAATGACGCCGTTGTTTACAATACAACCGGAGAGCATGCCACTCAGGTGAGGGGCAGGACGGTTAGACGTGCACTAGAGGCGGTTTAGCCAATCACAACACACTGGGCTAGCTAACCAATCAGAGCTCATCGCCTATTTATGAGGGCGGGGCTTCATAAAAGCATGAAATGATCAGCGCCTTTCTCAGAGAAGGGACAGAGCGTTGTGGAATAAAGGTACATTATGTGAAAAATAATGCGTTTTTTTTTTTAAACGAAGCATTAACACGTTAGACTGCACCCCATAAACACAATCAAGCCTAGAAAAAAAACAGTGAACCACCCTTTAAAGCAAAAATAACTATATTGTTATATATACTGTTATCATGAAATAAAATTACTCATATCGTGATATAATATTTTGTTCATATCGCCCACCCCTAATATAATTAATTTAATGTAGTTGACCAGCTAAACTGATTTACTTCAGCCAGTAACTCAAAAATCAGACTGATCTCAACTTATAACTCATCAGTTCAACATGAATCAGGTCAACTGATTCATTACAAAGAATCTGTTGAATAGAAGAAAAAAAATTGTCTCACAAATGAGACATCACTTAATTATAACCCAGGTTTAAAATATAACTTTTAGCACCCAATAAATCTTAAAAAGCGTCAATTAATGAATGCAGATAAATTATAGTAAGGGTGTTTGTTGTATCAAGAGGTACTGTAATGAAGATCTTAATGGCACCAACAAAAAAAAACTTAATGAAACCATGTGAGCGCTACTGAAGTTACTTTATATTTTCCATATTTACAGGGATTGAAGAAAACTTCATAAAGTGAATGTTCTAATCAGTGTGTTTTTTTATTTTACTTTGTGTAATTTTCTCCACATTGCTGAAATTCTCTCCTCAGCTCCATTTCTTTTCGCTCGCTCTCTCTCTCTCTCTCTCTCTCTGATAGACCTGCCTTGAGGTGTTCTGTAATAACTGAGAGGATGAAAAAAAGTGAACTGGAGCACCTGTCCCCATTTTTTCCTTTCCGCCCTGCACTGCTCTCCTTTCTAGCATTCAGTTCATTTCAGAGGTAATGATCCCTCCTCTCCACTTTAAAGGGAGAGACAGAGAGAGGACAAGAGTGTGCTAGGAGCTCGCAGGGAGGGCAGGTTAGTGAAAAGACCTTATCCTGTTTTGTACTGGAGGAGGAGAGGGGCTGCATCTGCTCACATACGAGCATGTCCATCCTTATTTCCCTGCCAGCCCATGCAGCAAGACTCCATTAAAGAGTGGGGAAGAGAAAAAGAGAGAGATAAAAGAGGTGATGTGAACATGATGTCCTTGCATTCTCTAAGTGATCTCTGGTGCCCTTCTTCCCTTTTCATACCCAGCCTTATAGGATAATAGCATGCCTCTGATTCAATGCCTGAGAAAAGAGGTTTAGGAAGAGAGACAGAAAGAGAGGCTGAAAGGATAGGAGGGTCAATGGGATACCTATGACTCTGGACAGTAAAAAAAGAAAGAAAAAAAAAGAAGTAATTCTTGAAGCTGAAGGAGGTGATGAATAGAAGTCCATGTTACCTTGTCCTAGAAAGAAATGCAGAAAGTAAGTATCAGGAATGTGGTGGTGGTTGGAGTGAATGGATAAGAGGATAATTGCTCACTTCTTTTTCCTTGTAAACAGATGAGATTCTTCCACTCACACTGGCAACAGGTCAATGTCCAGCTCACCACACTCTCACTGGAAATTTTGTCCTATTTTGCATTACTTTTATTCCAAACAGTACCTAACTACATCAATAAAACATCTTTAGCGGGTGAGGAGGAGGAAACGTTTTGTGGTTCATATCAAGAAAAAAAGTGCTTTTATTCAGGCATCCAAATTTTTCTCAGAAAATGGCATAATTTACTGAGATCAGGTTTTGGTGTGAACAGGTGTTTAGGCATTTTAGAAAGAATAGGCATTCGGGAAGGCTTTTAAGCACTTTACATTTAATTGATGAATTCAGTTTTTTTGATTGGCTTTGAAGTATTTAAAAGATTTTTGAAGTTTCTCAGTTAAATATTTTACCTTTCAGTTAAATATATTTAAATATATCTCTTTTTTTCCCACGCAGGATCACAATCCACAATCTAATCACAAATTCTATGTGTGTTGGTTTTTATGACTCTTTTGCCAGGAATATAAAAGATAAATGTAAAAAGATAAATGATTGATCTAATTCTGTATTTTTTATTAATTATTTAAAACTGTGATGCTCAACATATAAACAGAATCTTCTGCAGTGTTCTTGATCACTTTAATCAGCAGCAGCTGTCCATACATTCAAGAATTTTAATAAACTTTTAAGTCAGTTGCTCATTGGGAAGGCAGATATATTTTAGGCACCATACTGGACCACTCTCTTTTAAACCATTTTTACTGGTTATGTAATAACTGACTTTATTTGTTTTAACTTCATTTGCAACATAACTGCACATATGTGGTGTACAGGATAGAGGATTTTTATGGACTGTGCTTTAGGACTTACTAGACGTGTAAACACACGGTCATGCACACATTCACACTTAAACCCCTTTTACTTGATTATAGGTTGCATGGAACGATGAGATTGTATTAGTAAATCACATTGTACATGCTCTTGTGTGATCTAAGGCAGCACTCAGAGCCCATGGAGAGCATTATTACACATGCTTACAGCACACATAAACTACCGGCACTCACCGTGTTCTATTTCAAAACTAGTCCAACTGTGAGTGACTGTGGGAGGATAATAACAGTCAGGCTTCATAAAAGGGCTCAGTAATGGGTTGTATAAGTCTTCATGAAGTCTCGAAAATGAAACCAGTAATGTGTAACACATTTCCATGTGAGTGGTGTCCACAATTGCAAACTGTTTCAGTGGGCCATCTGACCTCCGTCTGGAACTTTAAGGTTTATTTTCTCTGCACACACACACACACACACACACACACACACACGTGTGCGCATAAACACTCACAGGTGCGTATACGAACTCGCAACATATGTGATGCCATAAAGCTAGACAAACAATGGCTCAGGCAAAGGCAGAAAGCAAAATGAACAGTGGGTTTAAATCAGAGCCGTCTATGTATCTTGAATACAGATTTTCTTTCAATCTCTGCAAAGAAAGGATGAAAGATACAATCCAAACTCAGTCTCACTTCCAAAAAATATACATATGAATGGACTTATCATGATTAGAACTCACTTCCACCGAAAGGCACGTGTATGTGTGTGGATGTGAATGTGTGTGTGTTCTGTGGGGTCTGAAATAGCAGTGCAGGCTGGGAAAGGCAAGCAGAGTTTATTTTTTGCAAAGAAATCTATTTAAATATTTTCAAAGAATCAGTTTCCGACCTGTTTCTCCTAGTTTTATTTGAATATTTTTTTAAATACAATTATAGTTTTTTATTAATATTTTTAATTTTTTCATTTTAATTTTATTAGCTATTTTTATATTTCAAAATAGTTTTGCTTTCTTTTTATTTCATCATTATATCACTTATAGTTTTATTTCAGTTCATAATTTTAGTACTTTGGCTTCAATTTATTTAAAAGCAAGCAACATTTCAAAGTTGTTTGTGTAATATTTATATTTTATTGTATTTCTGCTTTATTTAACTTAATGTATTGTTTTTTTAATAACTACAATATTGTTTCTCAAACAAAGCACCCATATGGCTTCAGAAGACTTGAACTATAGTGCAATAGATTTATGTGAATCGCTTTTATATGTCCTCATTTTTTATGTTTGCATTGAAACTGCAGCACAATCTTTAAAAATCCTCATTTTGTCTTCCATCTATAAATAAAGACATGAGGGTGAATAAATGATGACAGAATATTATTTCTGGGTGAACTGTTCCTTTAAGGACATTTGTCTGTGTTTCTTTTTGAGAATTGTCTCATTTGTGTGTCACTAATCTTGCAGAAGAAAGAGTTCTGGTATTCCCAAATGGAAGTTCCTGAGGATGTTGAATCCTCCCGGGTATTCAGACTGCCTCCGAAGCCAAGAAAGACAGATTGTGTCTCACAAACAAATGCTCTGAAAGAATAATCCGTAAATTAAACAGCTTAATATCTAATGGCAGGAAGTGTGAAGGTGCAGTGGAATCAAACTTTGAATTAAACTAGTTTTTCAAACGCTGCACAGTGGCTTTTAATGGAATGAGCTGTCGTGTCCTTCAGGCACAAGTATTCTTCTCCAGCTCTACAGAATTGTTTTGCAAGGTTGGTCCGAATGAAGATGGAGTGTTGTGTCAGGAGGAGTGCTGCCTCATTTTTAGGGTTAGTAATTCTTATGGAGATGAAAATGGCAGGGCTTTCCCATTCCTCTACACGGAAAAGAGCTCAGATAAACTCAAAGCCATTTCTTTTTTATGCTCTAACGCAAAAAGCAACCTCCACACGTCCATGTGGCCCCTGAATCATAAACAACCTTTCTCAGATGGGTTTCTGGGTACTTTTCTTTCAGATTTTCTGTTTAGACGGAATATGTTAGTAAATGGGAACGTATATGAAAACAAAAACTGCAAAGGTTGGGTGGTTAAAAACAAAATCCATCTGTTATCATGCAGGATGTAGTGTATAACGTGTAGGGCCCTATGATTTCCGTGTTGTGGAAAACACAGACGGAATCACAGAATTCAGTCATAAAAATAAAAATGTACTGTATAAAGAGGAATGTAACGGAATTTGATAATTTTTCAAATAATAAATCCAAAGTAGGTCAGTACACTTTAATCAAAATGCGATATGAACTAGTGTCTGTGAATATTAAGCCTCAAAAATACTATTCAAATATGAGTCCTGCATATTCTGCATGTCTCTGTGTGAATGGATGGCGCACACCTACTGAAGCTATATAAGTACATGAACACACAAAAAAATAGAAAGAAAATATTGTCATATCATATACAAACAGAAAGTTAAAGGTCTTCACAGCCACCCGTCAAAATAAAAGTTTGGTTTAACTTGAAGAAACTGTGACAGAAATATATTACTAAATGTAATGATAGTAATGCTACTAATAATACAATTATTAAAACATTATTATTTTTGTTAAAACATTATTTTTAAAGGAATATTTATGCGAAAAAAATATTTACCAGAATTTATTTAGCAAAAAAAAAAATGTAACACAAAAAGTATTTCAGGGGAAATAAATAAAATAATTAAAATATTTTTTAATAAAATCAATTCATTAGAGATGTTTTTGATTATTAAAATATTCCATAGGACTTTAATGCCTTAATGTAATTTTTGTTCAACTTTAAATAAACTGCTGTTAAATTGTGTAAGTTTCATGATTTCATGATTTTGTTTGTTTGTTTTTGTTTGTTTGTTTTTTGTTGTTGTTTTGTTTTTTGTTTTGTTTTTTATTAATAAAATTTAACAACCATAAAAATGGAGTATAGACAAATTTAAATGGAAAAAAAAGGAACCCAGAAAAAAATAAAATGGACATAGGCCCCTAAACTTGTGTTTTTAAATTCAAATGTGCTTTTACATTCAAAAAGATACAAGTTTTTACTAGATAAATATTATTAATAACTTATAAAATGTTATAGAAAATAAATTCAGATTTACATAAATCCTATAGCCTGTGACATTATGACTTCAGAATGAGTTGTGAATAAATATAGAAAGACAGTTTCATATCTGATATGTCTTACTCTCATTCTCTCACTGAAACATCTATGTTATTGGAAAGTACTTTGTTTTTTAAAGATGAATGTGGCAGAAGCATTTGTGCGATGACAGATGTTGTGGCAGTATGAATGCGGAAATGCGGTTTATAAGATGTTTAAAAAGAGAACATGCCAACAATGTAATAACAATGCTTCTGCAATGCTTTGAAAGCTTTTCTTACCCCAAAATCAAGACCTCTCCTTTTAAGAACAAAAATTATATATTTTTGATGACAAAAAAAAACAGCTAGCTGGCAAGATTGCTGTGTTGTTCCACTGTGACTTGGAGATTAATTTTTATTCTGCTGTGCTTTTTGACAGTTAAGTTCACAGTTGAACAATGTAGTTATGTGAGCAAGGTTAATGCGGATCAACCCTGTCAGCTGCTAATGCAGAAAAATCGCTGTCTGTTTTTGGAATATTGATTCTCCTCACTGTCTCTCAGTGATTACCGCTCATCACGCTTGGTGGCTGTCTTTACAAGTGCACTCCTGCTGAGCGTGGCAGGTGACATTTGAATATTTCTATACTGTGCATGTGGGGAAACAAACTGCAACACTTTTGTATGATAGAAGAACATTCTCGATTACAGCATGCGGGCTGTTTGCTGGATAAACATCTCTCTTGAGTGTCTGCTAGCACATTGGCTAATTAGCTGGTAGCTTGGTTTGATGGATATTGCACTTGAGCCCTCATTACATGGGTTGCAGTTTCAGATCTTCTTACACAGAGGTCTTTTACATATATTTGACCTCTGTGCTAGAATATGTAAATCTGTTACTGGCAGAAATCGGCTCTGTGCTGACGGCGTGGCTAAAGTTTGGCTTAGGAGTAAGCGTTCTTTGATGTTAATAAACTGTAAGCAGTCTCCCAAGGTCATTTGAGGGATATTTTGTCCCTTGAGCACATTTATGGTCTAATTAGGTGTTGTTGTTTTTGTTTTTCTTTCTGACAGTCATCAGCAAGAAAACGTTTAAGAGGCGGCAGCCGTGAAAGCCGCGTTCGCTGACTACCAAGAGACATGAAGGGGCTGACGATGAGGCATTTTATCTTTTAACATTACTTGTAAGGCTTTTTTAGAATATAAAGCATAATCATTTTACTTTGATTGTACACCAGGGTAGTCATTACTGTGGCCCCCTGAGAAAGAATGTAAGAACATAACCAGACAGCGACTGGATCAAAACCATTCATACATCAAAAAAACGTCGGAGACAAAAAAATAAAAATAGATTGAATTACAAAGGTATGCATTCATAAATGAGAGGCTGAATGACACACAAATGCATGGACTATAAAACAATGAGAATGCACTGTGTACGCAGATTGTCCAGCGTAAACGTAGCAAACAAAACGACAGAAAGGTGCATTACGCTTTTTTTCTGTTAAATAAAAGGGTTTTTTGATGTTTGGTTGGGCTAAATTGGTTGAAGCGGAATAAAAAATAAAACATTCTTTATGGGTGCTAACAAACAATGTGATCTTATTTATATTCACAGATATTTATAGTAGTGGTTCTAGCGCTACATTCACAAAGATACACTGAAAAAAATCTGGTATAGGATTTACTTACACCACTGAAACAGTTTTGACTTAGAAATTGCTAGTAAATTTCACAATTAATTAAAAAGAATCGCAGGTAACATGTTGAATTAAACATGAAATATGTGGAAAGACTACAATATTATTTTCCAATATTTTTGGAAATATATCTTTGTTTTATTTACAACTTCGAAAAGGCGTACAGTAGCCATGTATTGACAACATCTAAAATGTAAATTCTTGTACGTATGAACATTTTAGAAACATACAAATGTTTGTGGATCTTAGTTTATTAATTTAAAAGTTATATTTATAATAAATATAATTGAATTAGATTAAAGCCATGCTATTTAACACATTTTGATAATGTAACACTGCAGTATGATGTTTAATGATTGTGACCACACAAATCTATTAATGTTAATGTTATGGCAACATCAACAGTGTTTTACAGCTTGTACTTTTTGTGATTTTATGGTGATTAAATGAAGCAATAAAACTTATTTTTCCCATTTATAAAAACATTTGCCACTGAAAAAGGTCTTTCTATCATTTACTCATGAAATGAACAGTTCTCTAAAAACAGGCTGTGAAGATTATTTCAAGAACAGATGGTACACAAGCAAAGATTATACGGAAAAAGCATATAGACCAACATAAAACAAAACCAACCACAACAATAAAAAAAAAAAAAGCTTATAATCAAAATGACACATCATTTGGAAGGGTTGCGTGTTTTAGGGTATTCACTACGTATTTTCGTCTTCCTCTTCCTAAAAATAATAACAATAATAATTAAGGTATTATATGATTTCTCAATCAGTAAGGCTACCCACACACTTTCCTTTGTACATCTTTAAAGTTGTACATGAATAAAATAATTTTCATCAGTATGATGAAATTGTTGATGTCTATTCAAGCTTAGAGAAAAAAAATGTAGCTATACTTTACATATGAATACCTACAAATAACAATGAGAACATCCTGGAACAAAACACTGATTGCTTGTACAGAAATCACATCATTGCAAGGCACAAGCACATGTACACGTGTACACAACATATGCGCGTCAATGCTCAAATGTATCCGCCACACATATTCAAAATGATTGAGTACTCATATGCACATCACACCAAAGGAGTGTCTCTGAATTGATTAAGGGCTCACCAGCGTGAAATAAGAGATTAATTTGGTTTTGAGATGAAAATCACGGTTACCATAATTATGGCAGAGTGAGTAATGGAGTGTGTTGTGATTGGGAATTGCTCCACAGCTGCAGAGTACCTGCCAGGTCTCTAAATACTGTCAAATCAACCTAAAAACACAACACACATTATTGCTGCAATTATAAAGTACAATCACTGTTATACATGAAATTATTCACAAATCCCTAAATGGGAGGACCATCATGTTCTTATTGGGTGTTTCCTTATAGACACTTGGTAGCTGAAGTAATCTGTCAACATTAGAGTGAAAAAAAAACAATTAAGTGTGAAGATTTATTTGGCACTTTACACTGAAGTATTCCAGTTTTAATACACGTTAAGATCAATCAACAGCATGTGTGGCTTTATGTTGATTACCACAAAAATAACTTTGACAAGTCTATAGTTTTCTTTAAAAAAAAATGGAAGCATGTAATTTACCTGAATTCTTATGTTAAAACTTGTGTGTTATTTTATCTGTAAAGTTTTTTTTTTTTTTTAGAGTTTATGGCATCATGTTGTCTTGGTAATGAAGTTGTAAAAAGGGGTTTAACTTAACTTGTACTGAACTGGAATATGCATTTAAACCATATCTCATAGATGGAATTATAGCTCCTCCAGACCACAGATCCTTAGACAACATATTAAACAATCACTCAAAATTCACTCTAAATCACAAAATTAATGCAAAAACATCAAAGAGTTCCAGAGCTTTAACCCACGGCATTATTACTTCTTCCAATCATAGACCTCCTAGGGTTAAAGAAGTAAAGTTCTGCCCTAATCTGAAACCAGCTGAATACTTCATTAGGTTTTATATTAGGGGGATTGGGTTTGTTAATTTCATCCCGGAGCTCCAAGGAGTAAAACTAACTTTGGCCTATACAGAAATCAGTGTTTGATTGTTAACAGTACAAATGAGTCAATGTGGCCTTTTTGTAAGTCAGAAGCAATGAGTGACAAACACTTGACAGAGCGACACTGAACCACCATTGGGGAACAAGCCCGATGAAGGGGAAAGAATCTGATTTATAATTTGATTAGAGAGTATTATTCATCAAAAAAGAGACTTTTATCTTGCCATTTTCCCAGAAAATGGATCGCCATTAAGATAACTGGAATAGAGAGAAAATCATTCAATCAAATATAGATTTAGGTCATTTGAGGTGAAATGGTGTGCGCGATATGGTTCGCTAAGTCGGTGTGTGTGTGTGTGTGTGTGTGTGTGTGTGTGTGTGTGTGTGTGTGTGTGCGAGCACATACGAGAGCATATGTGTGTTATGCATAGAGAGTTCAGGTGCTGAGCAGAGGAGAAGAGGTCACATTGTCCCAATCTAACAGCCATCAGCCTAATGTGCTATGAGACATCATTAAAAACCCATCCTAGAGGCTGTCAATCATACCACTAACGTGAACACGAGGAGGAGAGAGACAGAGTGAGAGAGAGGCTTAGGGAAAGAGAGAAGCTTAGGGAATAGAAAAGAGAAAAGGAAAGCAGTTTCTGAAGGTTAGTCTCCTCCCCTTCACTTCTTGAGAAATGATAGTGTGATGGCTTATGGCTTGAGTGGGCTGATCATCAGTCCATGTGAAAGGCTTAAGACGCCATCAAAGAAACAGACCGTCTTAGTTCTGATCTCTCCATGTTCACACAACCGCACAGTAGATGCTTTTGTTCAAACCCTTAGAAAAATGTGCTGTAGTGATAGCTTGGATAATCTTTGATGTATCAGTTGGGAATGATGCCATGATATTTGATGTATAACATGTTTTAGAATAATTAGAATTAGACTATATTATACTTCTATATCCATATTCTATATTCAGATTACTAACTGAATTAGCAGTGCTTGTTAAAGGGATAGTGCATATAAAAATAAAAATTGTCATCATTTACTTACCCGCTTGTCCTTTCAAACATTTATTTTTTTTCTGCTGAACACAAAAGAAGATTTTGAAGAATGTTGATAACCAAACTGTAACTGAAAAAGTATTTTTTCGAAGTCTTTGGGAACAAAAAAGTATTTTGTATCCACACAGTAGAAGGAACCAAAACTGTTTAGTTCCCAGCATTCTTCAAATTATCTTCGTTTGTGCTCCACAGTAGGAATGAAAGTCATACAGGTATGGAATGCCATGAGGGTGAATAAATATGACAGAATTTTCCATTTTGGGTGGACTATCCCTTTGTGCTGTCACAATAGAGCAAGAAAAATGATACGTTGTCTTTTTTTGTCAAATGTGTAGTGATTGATGATGTACAGCCAAAGTCACTTTCAAGGAAAGTCTGTTCACTCGGTGGCCATATTTGCAACACCACCGGGCAGCTCAAACAAGACCAAGTCCTATCTAAATGAATGGGGGAATCCTGAAATCTCAAAAACTGCCATATGAACTCACAATTAAATTGCATATTTCAGATCAGCAACAAAATTTGAAATGAACTGCCCCATGAATGTTGTTCCCTTTCATGGGAACTTCGAACTGCGTCCTCTAGGGGTCGCTATGGGGAACGCCTCGTCGTGACCCG
>NW_015558646.1:994495-997395 GCF_001515605.1 Sinocyclocheilus anshuiensis
AACGTCTCAGGTTACTTATGTAACCATGGTTCCCTGAGTAGGGAACGAGACACTGCGTCCTCTAGGTTTCTTGCCATCCTGCGGACGCAAGCTTCAGACGAAGAAGTGAATGATGTGTGCTCCCGGCGCCTATTTATACTATAGTTGCACCGGTAGTGACGTCATGGCTGTCGCCGGCCAACGAGTTGGTGTTTTTTCAATGTATGCTTCAGACATGGGTCACGACGAGGCGTTCCCCATAGCGACCCCTAGAGGACGCAGTGTCTCGTTCCCTACTCAGGGAACCATGGTTACATAAGTAACCTGAGACGTTTCTTATGCTCAAATAGCATTAAAAAAAGCTTATTTTCAGGCTAGACCATATCAGGCTAGACCAGCCGATGCGCATGCACAGTTATAGCGCACAGGTTTCTATGGGAACCAGAGCTTCTAGCGGGTACTGCAGTGATGCAAGGACTTTACCAATCAGCAGCAGCTTTCTGTTGGTCAAAGCAACAAATTTGCATGACCTTGAACATGAGCGATGGTCTACGACATTTCTGATTGCATGATTTCCTATTGGAATGACAAAAATTTAAATGACAAAAATACAACAAACAGAGGTAAATGTGACCTTTGTGGTTCATGTAAATAAAATGTTTCATTAAAGACTATTTTTTTTGTCAGCAGAGTTTAAGAAATTACTTGCTAGTGACACCTGCTTGTCAAAATGCTGTAAATGCAACAAAAATAAGTTTATAATGACACTTTTCACACACCAATTGCATCTGTTTTCATGAAAGTGTTATCTATTAAATGTAATCTACAAATAATTAAATAGAGTTAAATATGAAGGGTCTGTGTAATTTGTGCTCTTTTATTAATGTGTATTGCTTGTTTTGTGTGATCCTTGGCAGGACTTGGAAAACTTGAGTATTTAAAAATAATTAACTGTCCTTCTCTTTTATATTTTACATGTCTGTGTAATACAGTTCATTAAATTCATTAAAACTGAGTCTGATTCAAAACAAAATGTTTGTAAATGTAGCGTCTGGACCAATCAAAAACACAATTTTTCATTTGATTTAACAAATCAGTTATTCATTAGATTAACAAGTCGTCACAGACCCCTCACCCAATAGACTGGGCGCCAGGATGTCTGCGAATGACCACAGGCCACTGGTTGAGAGGTCAAGTAAATATCTACAGCGGATCTAAATATTTATAATTAATTATAACTAGTTATGATTAATTATTCATATTTCCCTTATGAGCTGATTCGCTACATAAAGGTTTCAAAGCTTAATTTTCAAAGCATTTATCACTACTGACAGCGCTTTTCACGATACAAATCATTGCAATTAAACACATTTCTTTGCAAACAACGTATTTCTTTATCAACAAAAAAACTGTGAAAGATGGTAGAAAGTTTCGTTTAAATTGTAAATAATGGATTGTCTGAGGCCCTTGTTAATTTATAAACGTTGTGTTCTGCTGAAGATGCTTTGGGAAGCATGTTGTAGAGATTAAGTACTATAAAAGTCTGAATAATATTCTACTTAATGTCTTAGAAAACCCAAACAGCGTTGACAATATTGACATTGTCACTGTATACATTTTTTCCAACGCCTCCATTGCCAACCATGTTTTAGCATAGTAGAGTATATCAACCTTTATACCGCTGACATTGTGGACTATTTGGTTAGTTTGTTGAAGACTTAACAGGATAAAGGGCTTCTAGCACAAAACTTAGTTTTGAGTTGTGCATTGTGAATGTCAAAAAGTCATGTTTTGTTTATTTGTTGGCTGTTTTTGTGTGATTCCTCCATTGCACTTTCTAAACGTAGTCCTTAATACAAGTTTTGCTCCCTGTCGTTAAAGTTTATCTGCAGCGTAATAAGATTTATTGAGTGTGTTATATGTGTGTATGTGTGTAAGTGTGTGTCTGTTATAAGCTGATATTGGTCTCATTTCAGCATGGCTGCTAGGAGATGTCCACACTGTCACCTGTGAATCCCATTAACTTCTTATCATTCAGTGATTAATGTTTGCTTTCAGGCAATACAGGGATTTTGATATCCGCGTTATCCGCTAAATCGCACAATATGTTGACATCATCTTTGACATTCTAATAAACAAAGCAATTACATCTCTGTCAATCTATGTATTGCTTATGATGGCATCCAAAATGGTGATCGGGTCCGCTCTCATACTCAAACTGGCATATCATAAAGAACTTTAGAAGTATTATGTGCAGTGCAGATGCATGTGTGTTTGTGTGGGCCGAGAGGCAGAGAAGGATGGAGAGACTTTCTGGCATTTTAAAGGTCAACAATGACATCGCTGATTAGTATCGTCTGGGGAACGAGACGCTCCAAGGCAAAGACCAGAAAATCTATGACGAATACTTGCGCAATGAAAGCCAGAGAATTTACATCATGTACTGAGCACTCACTTCTAAACCTATTACTGTCAATGTAGATGGATGTGCAAACACTAAACATGAGTGGGATTAGCTACTGCTATGTTTTAACTGGCGAGGCAGAGAAGAGGGCTATAATTAGAATGACAATTCCATGAATCACATAGAAATGCTTAGACATAGGAATTCATTAAACAGGTGATGCAAATTAGCAGGCCATAATTAGATGTTTGTCAGACTAACTGACAGACTTGGCGCTTAAAGGGTTAGTTCACCCAAAAATGAAAATTAGCCCATAAATTACTCACCCTCAAGTCATCCTAGGTGTATATGACTTTCTTCTTTCAGATGAATCCAGTCAGAGTTATATAAAAAATTGTCTTTAATCTTTCAAGCTGTTTCATGGCACTCAGCGGGTGTTGCAGCATCCGTCCAAAAGCAGTTAAATAAAATGTGCCCATCCATAAAAAAAAGTGTCTCACACGGCTCCGGGGGGGGG
>NW_015558646.1:998042-1000814 GCF_001515605.1 Sinocyclocheilus anshuiensis
TAGCAAAGGAAAACCAGTCTCCTCTTGGCTTATATCGAAATCCTCTGACATTCTTCTTTACAAATCCTCGTTTTGTACTTCTAATTCGTGACCGTTGTTTTGTTTTGATCTCTCCTCTGCGTTTCCGCGTGCGTCACTTCTGAGCGGCGCATGTGCAAAGCCGACCTCCATACGTCATCCGCCCGGAACTGCTTCCAGTGTACAACAGTGAGTGCAAGCTACATTAAAGTGATTATTATGTTTTGAATATGGATATTTTTCTTACAAAAACGCATCGATTCGCTACAGAAGGACTTTGTTCACCCCCCGGAGCAGTGTGAGACACTTTTTTTTATGGATGGGCCCATTTTATTTAACTGCTTTTGGACGGATGCATGCAATACCCGCTGAGTGCCATGAAACAGCTTGAAAGTTCAAAGACAATTTTTAATATAACTCGTCTGAAAGAAGAAAGTCATATACACCTAGGATGACTTGAGGGTGAGTAATTTATGGGCTAATTTTCATTTTTGGGTGAACTAACCCTTTAAGACACCTGATATTTTATCAGAGTCACTACATATTAGATACTAAACGTTACCGCAACTCAATTTTTAACAGGAATGAAATATTGAATGGAGTGGGATGAATAAAGCCTTGCAAAAATTGCAATGATGTTATCAGATGTGGTGCTATATTACTTTAATATATGCTGTACCACAGTACAGTGTGGTTTAGTGTAGGGTGATATGACGTCACAGTTTAAAACAACTTTGTGTGAGTGTAGAGAGCTTTAAACATTCTGGAAGGTTTCTTAACTGATTTGTGAACTGGAGAGATTGTTCCTGTGGACAACAAATTATGTTTATTGCATATACAGTGGGTACGGAGAGTATTCAGACCCCCTTAAATTTTTCACTCTTTGTTATATTGCAGCCATTTGCTAAAATCATTTAAGTTAATTTGTAATTTGAGTGGTTAATGGAAGAAAACGCAAGCTAATAGATTTTTGTTTACTACAGACCAAACATGTAATTGCTTTAAAATGGAAAGATATCCAAAGACCTTCATCTACTTTGTGGGTTAAAGAAGCTGCAATCTTGCAATCTTGCTTTGGAAAAGTTAACATACAGTTAAAGGGAAAATAGAGTTTTTCAAAATTGGACTCCTATTTACAGTTTATAACCACTTAGATATGACATTCAAGAAAATTTGTTATTATTTCACTGCTGAGATATATGTTATTGTATGGCTAGAAGTGAAGTTGTATTGTGTTGTTGATGTTGTTAATGCCTAAAATGGTGAAGTTAAATGGAGAGGTGTTTTTTAAGTAAATTAATTCCAGAAGATTCCAGAAAAATAAATTACATCACATTAATAAATTACATTTTAAAATATATTCAAAATATATTTAATTTTGCCTATAGTCCTATATTTGCCTATATTAAAAAATAAACTGTAAATTAAATTGTAATAATATTTCATAATATTTCTCTCTTCACTGTATTTTTTTATCAAATAAATGCAGCCTTGGTGAGCATACAAGACTTTAAAGATGAAAAACCAACTTTTGAACAGTAGGGTCTATATATTCTTTCTCTGAACTGGCTTGTTTTATACATGTTTTTATGTAATTTATATATGTATTTTATTATTAAAGATACAGTACCAGGGTGGGTGAATTATCTTTCAGTATTAAAAACAATTAAATAACTCTTATATGATATGCACCAAGACCATTTGTCCAATAACATCTCTTGGTAATACTGTCATTTCAATCATTATTTACGTGTCAGTGTCTGAAACTTTTTTGTTAGTGTGTGCTGCCTTACTTTTAGCCTGAGGAACACAATAAAAACAGAAGCAAAGGCTTTTCACCGAGGACTAGTAAAATATAACTTTTTTTGGGTCTACTTACAGAAAGAACCATTACAACTGTATAACTTTCAAACTGTCTGGGGCTGAGTGTGTGGTCACTGTACTCTTAAACTAATTGAATTTCCTCTGTAGACGATATAGAGCGTCTGAGAAACACAGACAAAGTGAGAATCTAACTGCTGGAGAAATAAGAAAGAGCTTTCCAGGCATGTCTCACTGCACCATACAGATACTGTATATACTGCACAGTTCAGTCATGTATTTCTCTCTCTCTCTCGCTCTCTCTCACACACACACACATACACACACTTTTTCTCTGTCTCTCTCTCTCCGCAGGGTAAATTACATTTTTGGAATGGAGGGGTGTGAGAATAGACCATGTGAGTGGATAGGGTGATGTCGGGTGAAATGATGCAGAGCGGAAAGGCAGAATGGGATGGGAATTACAGCCGGACTTGGTAATGCGAAGCCTGGAAACAGACCAAGTTAATAAAGCCACCGGCACTCTGGCCCGAGCTCGAGAGTGATTCAGGCAAACTGCCCAATCCAGTCATTAAGCTGATGATACAAATGAGAAGCGAAAAAGGGGTGTGCTCGTGCATGTACGTGATTGTGTATCCCTGCGTTTGTGTGTGTTTTAGACAGACACTGCGCAGCAGACTGATTGGTGCCTCTTCAGCATGAAGAAGAATAGTCTTGATTCTGGCTCCTGTCCTTGTCTTAGCTTGTGCATCTCATGATTAAAACCAATTACACTCTTGAATCTGACTTCCTGCCCAACAACATACACGGAATCAAAGTGTTAATGTCATAACGTACATAAATTTCACTCTTTTACAATGCGGAATTCGTCTTCAAGTTTTAGTGCACCGGATTGATTGATTGATTGATTGATTGATTGATTGATTGATTGAT
>NW_015558646.1:1001124-1006709 GCF_001515605.1 Sinocyclocheilus anshuiensis
TTTTCCGGGGGGGGGGGGGTTTCTTTAATAATGATGGCTATATTTGTGTTCACACCAGTGGACAATAACTTTTTGTTTATTCTAAGTTTTATCATCTGCCACTTTAAATGCTCAAGCTCTTTAAAATTGACTCGATTGGCTCTAAATGTTTTTATTGTCAAACTGAGTGACTCGAGTGAATCAATTGAGTGAATTATTCAATGTCTCACTTATAAAGACTTGTTTAATTCCTGAAGGAATCAGTGTTTTTGAACATACCATTTGAGCAGTGATGAATCAGTGACTCACCATAGACAGTCACTTGCTTTTACTTACTGGCGTAGCAGTGTAATCTGCAGAAATGTGCGGACAGAAAAGTTCACACCACTAATACACATAGCATTAGGTGGGTTGTTAATGATAGAAATGATGGCAGTTAATGAATTAAAATCTTTAGAAAAGTTCAAAAGAGACATTTGAATACAATATTTTGTATTTTTTTAAATAGTGTGCTAACTGTTTTATAAAAGCAGAACAGTCTGAGAGGCCATGCCATATAGTGATCATTGTCATGGCTAGAGGCACCTGGTGTGGTGTGTTTGCAGATGAAATAGGACTGTTTTATCTGATAGATGTACACAAACTGGCATCCAGCTGATGATTTTATGCACTGGGGATTTGTGCTCAGTATGGCTATTTGACATTTAGCAGATCCTTTTTATCCAAAGCATTTTTAATGCAAGGACAGTCCCTCCGGAGCAGCCTGGGGTTAAGTGGGCTCAGCTATGAAAGGGGAGCTCAGCGACTCTTCGTGTGACCTTTAGGTTACCAGCTCAGATCTTTAACCACTATGCTGCCTCGTAACAGAAGCCTTTTTGCCCCCAAAACATTGTATTGACTCCCTTCCCCATGGCTGTTTTGTTCTCCACATGCAATTGTATGCGGATGCATTCAGACATGGTAAACAAAACTTTCTCTTTTCATATTCAGCACACTATAATTGTGTGTGTGTGTGTGTGTGTGTGTGTGTGTGTGTGTGTCTTTGTGTGTAGGTGTATGTTTGTTCCTAGGAATGATTATATGGCTCTGATCCCAAATAATTTCCTGTTGTGGGCCTGAGTCTGTCAGGCAGACTGATGATGACCCAACTAAGTTTCTTTTACATGTTTAATTTAGTTTCTTTGCCTCAGTAGTTGTCTGCCTGTTTATTTCACATTTTGATAGACTTTAACATACAACATCTACAGACTGCTTAAGTAACTTACTCTACACATGCTGTAAATTAGATGTACAGAATTATGTTGCTTGACAATACCAACACCCAGTTAGTCTTAATTATTTATTAGGTTTTTATTTTTTACTTGGCTGTACAAACCCATACCGAAGCTGGCTTATTTATTTCCATTTGGGTTTTTTTTCTGACATGTAAACTTGCTCAGTAGCTCACCTGGTACAGCACTACACAAGTTGCTAAAAGAGCTTGAAGACTTGTAGATGCATACTGAAAGGGCGTGGTTACTTCAGAAATTGTGTTTTTATCTCATGTTTGCTGTTGTTAACAGTATAGGTTAGGTTTAGGGTAGGTTTTAAAGTAGTATTTTTAAGCTTTTAGCACCATTCATAGGACATTTCATTTCTAAATTGTTGTGATATGTACAACAGCCAGTGTAATAAAACGTTGCCAGATTCATATTTGTCTTTTTCGAATGAAACTGAAATGAGCTTTTAGCAACACTCATTGGAAATTTTCACATTGAAAGTCACGAAACTTGCGAGAAGCAACAAAATATAATTTTACAGAAATGTGTCCACAAGCATATTTTTCCAAGAAATCTGGGATGGCAGACAAATTGGTGGATGGGTCTTTTGGTTTGTTCTCAGTCTCACATGTCATTTTTAAGGTGGAAAGAACTTAAGGGTTTAGACCAAGAGATAGCTCCACATTTCATTGCACATGGCCAACAATTTATGGGGTTTTGAGTCATTCTTTATCTCTCTTTTCTCTTCATAATAAATGGCTTGAGGTAAAAAAGTTCATTCTGTACTTGAGATTTACAAAATTATTAATCTAGAGGACCTCTGGCGTTTTGTTCGTTGAGTCTCTGTGCATTGTGTTTCTGCCTTAGAACATACTGGTATAAATGCCCAATTGTGCACATAGTGTCTGCAGCCCCGAAAATGGTTCACAAGACTTTAGAAACTTCAACACAAAGCTCCACATGGACCAACAGTGCCATCTACTGGTGAGATGATAGACTATAAATTGTAGATAAAGGCACGATCTGCTACACAATGTCTTTTGCTTATTTTGTGATTTTACCCCTGTTGCATTGTTTGTTCATAAAAGAGATTTGTTTTGGGTGTGTGTTTTCTTTAATTCGCCACAGTCTTATTGTTTTTTCTCTTTATATCCATGTAAAGCCCAGTACTGCAACATTGTCCAGTACTGAATAAATGAATGATACGGTGGAAAAAGACACAGTCTTCATGCACAGAGAAGGGAAAAACAAGAGGACATTTTTTTTTTACTTTTTTTAAACAAATGATTGCATATACTGAACATAGACAAGATCAAAAAATCTAAAATCCTTGAGGTGTAAGATGAGCAATAGTGACAAATGAATTATTACAGAAACAACTGGATCGTCATGTTGAACAACAAATTTTAACATCTGTATCTCACCTCTCACCACTATGCATGTTCAGATGGCCCTCGTCACATTAAAGCAATCAGAACGAGCACTTGAAATCCGCCAAATGCTACACTTAGTCCCATTATACAAACCAGTCATAATGAGTTTTCATAATGGTAGTGTCAACTGGAGAAAGAAAGTAAAATGGCCCATTTGAGTTATGCCAGCTATCAGGTCAAGCGCATGAAAGCTCTTGAGTTTATAATCACAGCACTAACTCCTGCTGCATGGATTCATGCACATTTGTGTATTTGTTGAGTGTTTTCTCTTTTTTTAATCAGGATTGTGTATGCATGAACGATGTAGCAAGAATGCAAGGGAAAGTGATACAGCAAACATGAGGACACATGGAAGTTGAAGTTAAGGACAGTTTAAACGTGCGTGAGAAAACTTCTTCAGACACTGTGGTAAAAATAAGTGGTTCAGAAGTTGAAAGGCAAAATGGAAGGCTTATCAGCCAGAGACTCTCAACATGAGGTAGATCATTGTTACAAGGGAAGGAAGGGTGTATATGGAGGACACAGGAGGGGGTTTGTTGGGATTGAGAGTAAAGCTCTGTAAAGTTCAGATTTGCTTTTTCCTCTATCTTCTACTTTAGGGGCAGATAGAGACACCTGTCACCTGTGAACCCAGCATGTGAAGCTAAGACTATCTAAACTATGAGAGTGGCTCTCGTCTACCAGAAGTGACATATATGCCACTGTCTTTTTCTTAACTCTTTTTCTTAACTTATTGCTTAGTTATTGTTTGAACCAAGTAGATAATAAACTATAATTCCTTAAGCTATGATTTTCTCTGTCCCTCTGTGTTTTGATATTGTCAGATGACCTAAGAGAAGTTATATCAAACTTTTGGTGTCGGTACATTGATTGATTGATTGATTGATTGATTGATTGATTGATTGATGCTAAGAGAAGAAACTTTTGGTGTCTGTACATTGATTGATTGATTGATTGATTGATTGATTGATTGATTGATGATTGATTGAGTTGTTGATGATCAATGCTGTGTTTGTTCTGCAGGAGTTTCCAGTCTCAATGGAAAGGTGAGTGATCTGCTGCTGTCTCTGCTCTCTCTGCTTCTGATCCAAAGCCACTGCAGTTCTGATCCTGAATGTTCTTCCAGAGTCCAGATCTCATCACAGCCGGATCCACAGACGCCTTCTGGAGCTTTGATTCATGTACCGCATTACTTGGGCAACCTGCCGTTCAGAGTCTGGAAGAAGATGCAGGACATCATCCAGAACAGTGAGTCTAGAGAAGATCTGAGCTCTTACACACACACTGGAAATGATGCATGGGGGAACAGTTACATTTTAGCATTATGTATAAATAACCAGTTGAGCTACTGCACCAAAATGAGCTTTAAAAAAGAGAAGGACAACTTGGTCCACAATATGTTTACAGTTACAGTGATACAGCAGATCTCTGCACTGTAAGAAAAAAACTGTAGAAAATATACATATAAATAAGGATAATGTCCTGGCAGAAAATTAACAGTATTTTCTGTTAAGTTTTGTAATGACTTTGATTACTTAATTTTAGGGAATTAATTATTATTAATTCATTCAGGTTTTAAAAGGACTCGGATCTGAAAATTCGAGGTCCACCTGATTAAACTGATTTCAAATTTGATAGTTTACACTCTATCAGTTTCTCGGCCAGCGAGAAGTTAATGTCAGTGTGTATTACCAATTTGACTATATGTATTTTCCTGGCCACGGTCAACACAATTATGATAATTTGTAAGCTCTTAGAGAGGTAACGTAATCTTTGGCAAAGGTTTTAACCTTAAAATTATATGACACCAAACAATGATTCTTTATAAATTAAACATGAATTTTATTGGCTATTTTAGATTACATTAACTAAGCTAAAACACACATACACACATACACATACAGGTTCAGGGAAATTATGTTAACGGAGTACTGAGGAAAGCCCAAAGTTTAGCAAGATATTCGCTACAGTTCTTTTACTTGCAACCTGAGAAAATTCATAAAACAGAGACTTGGCTTATGTTTACTGCTTAAAATTATCTCGGCACCAGGTCAGCAGATAGAAGCTTTGTTTGTTTACTTGCGTTTGGGTGACAGCTGAAAAGCTGAGTTTCCTTGTTTGGCTGCTTGAGGAATCCCGTTGCTGATTGGTTACTGCGGTGACATCAGGATGACGTCTTTTCTTTGGGAAAGCCCTCCGGAGATTGGTTGCTTGCCGGGTTACGGAAGAGCCTCTGGTTCTTCTGAGAGAGAGAGTCTGCTTTAGCAAGACTTTGCGTTCTGCAGAGTTACGAAGCTTCAACTGAAGTGTTTGAGTTCTTAGATGGTTGATCGCCTGATGGTTCAGCTTGTGAGCACAAGTTAAGAGTGCTCTCCAGACGGCGACAAGGCCTTGCTCGAGAAAGCAAGTGGCGAAGAGCCTGCGTTCGGGAGAGCAAGCGGCAAAAGCCTTCACTCGAGAGAGTAAACAGCGAGAAGCAATTGAATCTGTGTTGCAGTGGGGTTTTGACCTGTGGCACAAGTCCGTCCCACGGCGCGATCTTCCAATCGGCTTCTTGCAAGGCGGAGCGTGCATACATTAACAAGAGGCTTCAATTCATCACATGAGAACCCCTATAAAAGTTGTTAATACTTCTATAAAGTCTCTTAAATGCAAATATTGTACATACTATTAAAGTTTACTTCATTTCATCATTCTGCATTTGTCGTGCCTATTCGTTCAAGATTAAACTTCACATATTACACACATTTTAATAACCTTATTTCCTAAAAAGAAGGGTAATAAACACTGATTAAAGGTGCACCGATTACATGAAACACATCAAGCATATATATATATACAGTGGGTACGGAAAGTATTCAGACCCCCTTAAATTTTTCACTCTTTGTTATATTGCAGCCATTTGCTAAAATCA
>NW_015558646.1:1007569-1007814 GCF_001515605.1 Sinocyclocheilus anshuiensis
AAACTTTTGGTGTCGGTACATTGATTGATTGATTGATTGATTGATTGATTGATTGATTGATTGAAGTCTCTAATGCTCACCAAGGCTGCATTTATTTGACAAAAACCTGTAGAAAACAGTGATATTGTGAAACATTAGTACAATTGAAAGTAACTGTTTTGTAATTGAATTGTTTTAGGACAACTTTGATGAAAGGTTTTGATCCACTTCAAATGTTGACTACTGTGTGTGTGTGTGTGTGTGTG
>NW_015558646.1:1010141-1012132 GCF_001515605.1 Sinocyclocheilus anshuiensis
TGTGTGTGTGTGTGTGTGTGTGTGTGTGTGTGTGTGTGTGTGTGTGTGTGTGTGTGTGTGTTTGTAAAGTGCTGAGCCATGCAAGCACTTGCTGAGAGTCATAAAACTCCAAATGCAACTTTTGGGTGATCCAAAAAGCAAGAGAAGAAAACTGGAAGAGGAAATAAGCCAGACTCTCCTATGGCTACAAAGCACTGTTAAATCACCTCCCGCCATCAGACTACAGAGTGGGTGGATGCTGAGGACATCTTCATCCCAGATATCTGAGCAGGACTGCCAGGGGGCCACGGGGGTGGTGGTAGACCTATGTGAGGTTTCTCATCCAGTGCCAGATCGCTCTGGGGATCCGCATCATGTGGATGGGAATGAGGAGAGAAAAGCATAAGCCAATCCCCCCTCCCCCCTCCAGAAGCTACTGCACACCACAGAATCTCATTTTTGATTCATGAAGAGGTTGCAGTGACATCGAATTGCACAGCTATGGAGATAGAAGTGGAGCAAACCATTTGAACATAACAGTTCTTGAAAAGTCAGCCACTGTTGTGGCATACCATAAAAAGGCATTTGTGAAAATCAAAACTGCAGTCAAAACACCTTGTCTGGTAGAATCAGATCAAAGGGATAGTCCACCCAAAATGAAATCGCTGCCATTATTTACTCACCCCTCATGCTGTTCCCAAACTATGTGGACTTTTTTTTTCCTCTGTGGAACATAAAGGAAGATAGGCTATTTTTGCCTATACACTGGGAGTCAGTGATCACCAAAATTGTTTGGTTGCAATATTCTTCAAAATATCTTCTTTTGTGTTCAGAATAAAGTAAATACAGGTTTGGACAGGCATGAGGGTGAGTAAATAATGACTGAATTTTCATTTTTGTGTGAAGTACTGTATACTTTTAATGTTTTTGGTGTTTGTTGTTTAAGTCAGAATTCAAATGATTCATGTAATTTGTTTTGCTGTAAGCCTACAACCCTCACGAAAAAAGCCAATGGAATATAGAAAACTATTTTGGTCTTGGGCTGAAACATTAAATACTTTTAACTTTTTTATTTTATTATCTAAGCTCTTCAGGGCGCTTAAGGAATATGAAATATAATGTATTTTGTTGGGAATGGACTCTTGATGGCGGTTAGAGACATCACACATACTTAGACCACCATCTAGTGGCGGAGAGGTATAATAAAATATAAACCAAGCTCTGCCTCAGAACATGCTTGAGAGATGGATGTGCTTTTATTGGGGTTAAGGTTGAACAAGTAGGCCAAGAGGGTAAGAAAGTAAAATAAATAAATAACACACAACATGGTTTACCTTTTAAATAAATATCAATAATCAGTTGAGTTGAATTTGCATTAAAGGTAAATGTTTAACTAGGAAAACGAGACTGCCTAAGAATCAAACACTGCAAGTTGTTTTTTTTAACTGATTAGCTGAGATGTTTAAAATGTAGCAAATGCAGTGTAATTAAAAAAAAGAAATAAATACAAGTATTTAGTCAAGTCTTTAGGTGGATCAAAACCATGAACAGTTATTTGCTACTTGGTTGCAGGTGGTTATAGTATAATTGGAGAAAAATAATCTTTAATATTTAATGAGCCGAAAAGAACGCACGTCACACCTCTGTTCATCAATTTGCACTGGCTACCAGTAGCTGCTCGCATAAAATTCAAAGCATTAATGTTTGCCTACAAAACCACCGCTGGCTCTGCTTCCCTTTACCTAAATTCATTACTTCAGAGTTATGTGCCCTCTAGAAGCTTGTGTTCTGCAAGTGAACGACACATTATTGTGCCATCCCAAAGAGGCAAAAAATCACTTTCACTGACTTTTTCATTAACTGTTCCCTCCTGGTGGAATGACCGGCCCAGCTCAATCCGAGCAGCTGAGTCCCTAGCCATCTTCAAGAAATGACTAAAAGCACGATCTGTTCTATCTTTATTTGACCCTCTAACTCTAGCACTTTCTATTCTATTTTAATTCTACTTTATC
>NW_015558646.1:1013715-1016238 GCF_001515605.1 Sinocyclocheilus anshuiensis
TAGTTTTTTTGAGAAAGTAAAAATGCAGAAAGTTTCCTGTAAGGGGTAGGTTTAGGGGTAGGGTTGGTGTAGGACAATAGAATATACGGTCTGTACAGTATAAAAGCCATTACGCCTATGGGATGTCCCCACTTTTCACAAAAACAAACCTGAGTGTGTGTGTGTCTAAAAAATATACCTTGCTACGTGTACTGCATTAGGCTAACCGAGACTTGTCATTTGCACTTACATGTTGCTCTTTTGTTAGTTTTGATTGCTTCTATTGTGCTCATTTGTAAGTCGCTTTGGATAAAAGCATCTGCTAAATGACTAAATGTAAACGTTTTTTTATTTTGTTTGTATTACTTCAATTATTTGGTAGAAAGAAAGAAAGAAAGAAAGAAAGAAAGAAAGAAAGAAAGAAAGAAAGACAGACATTGCATATTTCACCCTATGGAGAGTTTTTTTTTTTTCTAATTGTTATTATGGATTGCCATAGCTGGACCCCTACACAGGTGGAGTAGTGTTGGCATCTGTGCGCATACAGGGGTCGCTCGTGTTTAATTTGTGCCGGTCTCCAGCTGTTGGCGTGGAGGAGCGCTGCTGTGATTCACAGCTGTAGATCTTCAGTTCTCTCCACGGTCAGGGATGCTGACGGGTCATGTCAAGCGAAGAGGCGAGTGGAACCTAAGTACTCCTGAACTTTTCCTCACCTGGACAGAATACTAAAAAATCTGAAGACGTTTAAAAGAAGACCTTGCTGCTCAAGAGTGTTCTTCTTCATCCTTCTATTAGAAACTGATTAACTCCTAGTATTAAATTGCTTTCGGCGGACATGTAAGTACTCAATACCCCAACACTACTTTCATCAGGCTCTATTTACACCACATTTACTTTGCAAACGAACGCCTAAACGCGACGCGACTAACGAGCTCATGAGGAAAGCTGCTGTTGTGTTTTAGTTTGTCGCGTCGCAGTTTGTAAACTGTGTAAACTGTGTATCCATCGTTATGATTCTCATGGTTTCTTTTAGTGGCGGGACATCATAAAATGTTTCCAGAGTTTCCAGAGTTGACTTTTCTCACTGGGGTTTTGATCGTGGCGTTATCATGTGAAGCTAGAGGTGAGTCATGTTGTCTATTATCAATCTTTTATTCATCCATTAGGACATAATTAGAGGCCATTTCCTTTGACGATACAGACTAAAGTTAGCAGTCTAATGCTGATTTTATATTCTTGGCTCACAAATAATATATTTCAGTATAACTTTTAGAAGATGATTATTTGTATGTTTCACTTTTGCCTCTTGAACTTTTGCTCAATCTAAACTTCTCTGAACTAAGAAATTCAAGAAGAAGTGTCCAAAAATGTTCAAATATTATCACAAATAAATACATCAATAAAATCACATAATTTTTTAGTATTTTAGGGTTTTGAAGGGTTATACACGGGGTTTTGGGGGGGAGTGTTTTTATTTTGCCCTGTAAAAACGTGCACTATAATTGACTTTAATTGAAAGTATTGAAATTTAATTTTTAATACATTTAAGCAATAATCCGTAGTGATAAATTCAATGCACTTTTTCTTTTTCAGCATTTGAAGTTAAAACTGACAATAAAATTGTGTAGAAATTATTAGTTAATAAGTATCAATATTAGTTCTTGTTATAACTGATTAAATCAAATTTGTTATTATAGCATGAAAAAATTACAGTGCTACTGAACCAATTTTAGTTTGCTATAAGGTCAAGACATTAAAAAGTGACCTTTTGCTGCCCAATTTGTTTATTGACTACTTTAAGCACATCAGGGAATGGGCCGGCCGTGTTTACTGACACAGCAGACTAACCGCAGACACATATAAAGTCATTCTTTTGAAGTCTCACATCTATATCTGCACTGCGGTGTCTCAGACCAAACAAGAGGTCCCTGTTCCCTGAACTGTAACAGAAATTTAGAGGTACATAATTCAGTGTTCCCTGCCAAGTTGAAACTAAATTTACATAAAGCAAAGTCTAACTAATGACACCTACTGTGCTGGAGATTGTGTATCGCAGAGTTGAGTCAGAAAGGTGTGGACCTTCTCCACATGTGCCATCACCCTGCTGGGAGCCCAAAGGACATTTTACTGCCTCTCAGAGGAAATAAATGAATGTGTTTGAAAGAAAAAGCCATTTCTGTGTGTTGTGCAATATCTTAGCTCATCTTGTATTATCGCTGATTAAAATTCCTTTACAATTTATGCTTGACTCATACTGGGATGCCAGACCTGTATATCTTTTATGGTGGCTTAGCCATTTATGGTCTCATTTATGTCACTATTATCTGAAACAACATTATTTGGTCTGGCATAATAAATCTGGATGAGTTAACTGTGGTATTTACTCTGTTAAAGGTGATTACTATTAATGCGCCCATAAGAATGCCAGGTTAAGCCTGACCTCTACTAAGTAAACAATCCATTGTCTTCTCTGTTTATTGGTCCATTTGTTGACTCTATTCCTCACTGTGTGCTATGAGCACTTCTTGGGGGGGGGGGGGTTCC
>NW_015558646.1:1017272-1039048 GCF_001515605.1 Sinocyclocheilus anshuiensis
AGAAAGAAAGAAAGAAAGAAAGAAAGAAAGAAAGAAAGAAAGAAAGAAAGAAAGAAAGAAAGAAAGAAAGAAAGAAAGAAAGAAAGAAAGAAAGAAAGAAAGAAAGAAAGAAAGAAAGAAAGAAAGAAAGAAAGAAAGAAAGAAAGAAAGAAAGAAAGAAAGAAAGAAAGAAAGAAAGAAAGAAAGAAAGAAAGAAAGAAAGAAAGAAAGAAAGAAAGAAAGAAAGACAGACATTGCATATTTCACCCTATGGAGAGTTTTTTTTTTTTCTAATTGTTATTATGGATTGCCATAGCTGGACCCCTACACAGGTGGAGTAGTGTTGGCATCTGTGCGCATACAGGGGTCGCTCGTGTTTAATTTGTGCCGGTCTCCAGCTGTTGGCGTGGAGGAGCGCTGCTGTGATTCACAGCTGTAGATCTTCAGTTCTCTCCACGGTCAGGGATGCTGACGGGTCATGTCAAGCGAAGAGGCGAGTGGAACCTAAGTACTCCTGAACTTTTCCTCACCTGGACAGAATACTAAAAAATCTGAAGACGTTTAAAAGAAGACCTTGCTGCTCAAGAGTGTTCTTCTTCATCCTTCTATTAGAAACTGATTAACTCCTAGTATTAAATTGCTTTCGGCGGACATGTAAGTACTCAATACCCCAACACTACTTTCATCAGGCTCTATTTACACCACATTTACTTTGCAAACGAACGCCTAAACGCGACGCGACTAACGAGCTCATGAGGAAAGCTGCTGTTGTGTTTTAGTTTGTCGCGTCGCAGTTTGTAAACTGTGTAGTGTAAAACTCCATCGTTATGATTCTCATGGTTTCTTTTAGTGGCGGGACATCATAAAATGTTTCCAGAGAGGGGATGCTTGACTTTTCTCACTGGGGTTTTGATCGTGGCGTTATCATGTGAAGCTAGAGGTGAGTCATGTTGTCTATTATCAATCTTTTATTCATCCATTAGGACATAATTAGAGGCCATTTCCTTTGACGATACAGACTAAAGTTAGCAGTCTAATGCTGATTTTATATTCTTGGCTCACAAATAATATATTTCAGTATAACTTTTAGAAGATGATTATTTGTATGTTTCACTTTTGCCTCTTGAACTTTTGCTCAATCTAAACTTCTCTGAACTAAGAAATTCAAGAAGAAGTGTCCAAAAATGTTCAAATATTATCACAAATAAATACATCAATAAAATCACATAATTTTTTAGTATTTTAGGGTTTTGAAGGGTTATACACGGGGTTTTGGGGGGGAGTGTTTTTATTTTGCCCTGTAAAAACGTGCACTATAATTGACTTTAATTGAAAGTATTGAAATTTAATTTTTAATACATTTAAGCAATAATCCGTAGTGATAAATTCAATGCACTTTTTCTTTTTCAGCATTTGAAGTTAAAACTGACAATAAAATTGTGTAGAAATTATTAGTTAATAAGTATCAATATTAGTTCTTGTTATAACTGATTAAATCAAATTTGTTATTATAGCATGAAAAAATTACAGTGCTACTGAACCAATTTTAGTTTGCTATAAGGTCAAGACATTAAAAAGTGACCTTTTGCTGCCCAATTTGTTTATTGACTACTTTAAGCACATCAGGGAATGGGCCGGCCGTGTTTACTGACACAGCAGACTAACCGCAGACACATATAAAGTCATTCTTTTGAAGTCTCACATCTATATCTGCACTGCGGTGTCTCAGACCAAACAAGAGGTCCCTGTTCCCTGAACTGTAACAGAAATTTAGAGGTACATAATTCAGTGTTCCCTGCCAAGTTGAAACTAAATTTACATAAAGCAAAGTCTAACTAATGACACCTACTGTGCTGGAGATTGTGTATCGCAGAGTTGAGTCAGAAAGGTGTGGACCTTCTCCACATGTGCCATCACCCTGCTGGGAGCCCAAAGGACATTTTACTGCCTCTCAGAGGAAATAAATGAATGTGTTTGAAAGAAAAAGCCATTTCTGTGTGTTGTGCAATATCTTAGCTCATCTTGTATTATCGCTGATTAAAATTCCTTTACAATTTATGCTTGACTCATACTGGGATGCCAGACCTGTATATCTTTTATGGTGGCTTAGCCATTTATGGTCTCATTTATGTCACTATTATCTGAAACAACATTATTTGGTCTGGCATAATAAATCTGGATGAGTTAACTGTGGTATTTACTCTGTTAAAGGTGATTACTATTAATGCGCCCATAAGAATGCCAGGTTAAGCCTGACCTCTACTAAGTAAACAATCCATTGTCTTCTCTGTTTATTGGTCCATTTGTTGACTCTATTCCTCACTGTGTGCTATGAGCACTTCTTGGGGGGGGTGGGGTCTCAATCTGTGTTGTCCTTGGATTGCTCTTCATTTCCCCCTATCAGCCATTCTTGGAATTCTGGGTCCCAGTTTTCCCACTATCTGTGTGTTAAATGTAGGGAATAAAGGAAACAGGAGTGAGATATATGACATTTGAGTAAACTGGCTTTGCAGTGGTAGCTGAATGAGGTGTATGTCGGTGGATTTGCTAAAACAGTGGCATTCTTCAAGCTGTAATATTCAATAAACAATTAGGAAATGTTTCAGGAAACCCTTTGTGCTTTAATAGATTTTGTCAGACACAACTGCACTTGGTTCATTTAAGAGGGTTCATTGTTGGGTGAAGTGACTATTATGTTGTGGAGAAACATGATATGGAGCTTAAGGCAAGACAGTTACTGGATGTGTTTCCAATGACACTTTGGCACTGTGTGTTAAGATCATTGCTGTGTGACAAACACTTGTTTCCCTAGAATTCTGGAAGAGCAGAGAAATGACTTCTTTGTGGAGAGAAGGGGGGGAAATACTACTTTATTTGCCAGTACCTGTTTTACTTGTGTGAAGTTAGAAATTAAGCAGGTGTAACTGTACTTTCAAGATCATGATATTCAATCAAATCTGGAGATCATATTTAGAAATAAAACCTTAAAGCAGCACAACCTAAACACAAGTTTGCATAAGATAAAGCACAACAGTTAAGATGCATTTTGCCATTGATCATAGATGTCGCTGAATATATTTATTGAATGGTCAATTAATCTTGTCTTATCATCTGAACACCAACATTTCTGAGATTTATTTCATCTACTGTAAGCAATTAATGTCGATTTTTACAGAAACCATTTTATTTATTTATTTTATTTTATTCAGGCAGACTGTCAATGTGCATTAATGGTGTGGCTGTTTAGTGATTCTTTCTGCTGGTTAAATCACTTTGACAAGTTATCGACAACTTTCTAAGTGAATCATTGACCTGCTATATCAACCAGTTTATTCAAAAACAGTTTTCATGACAACAGACTTAATGAATGAGTCATTGAATCATCCGTTCAGCCAGTTCGTTTAAAACTGTGAATTATTCAGGAAAGAAAACAACAAAACTGTGTGTTGCTCAGTGTTGCAACTTGCAACAGTTCGGTTGTGGCTTTGTTTGGAATAATTTTCATTGGTGGAGCCACTGTATCTAAAAAGTAAGTTACTCAACATTAACTTCTTGTTTATAAAAACAATGACACAGTTGTTCTGTATCTCTGTTACTCAAATAACTAAACGGCTGCTAGTTGTACTTGTAACATAACATTTTCAAATTAGCAACAACCAGGGCTTGACATTTAATTTTTTGCTCACCAGCCACTGTGGCTAGTGGTTTTCCAAAATGCCACTCAGAATTTTCACTGGCCTCAATTTTATTGTTAGGAAATTACATTTTATATGATTAAAGTTGACTGCTGCATACTAAAATTGACTTTTTGCAGGTTTCCAGGTCATTTTTTAACTAGGTAAAGGGCTGTTTTTTCCTAACCTTATTAAATTTACGCATCATCTTTCATATCAAATTCTTACATTTCAGTCTTTTAAATCAGTTATTTCATCTATAAATATGAAATGGTAAGGGGAAAATGCAATGATATGCTACTTTTAAATATGAAAGTAAACCACTATTTGGTGGAAGTACGTGATTGTCTTAATGAGTGAGTCATTGAGTCATTCATTCAAATGATTCATTCAGATGGCAGGTTCATTCAAGAATGAAGCAAGTGCCTGGCTGCCTCCGAAATCGAATACTCTCTTATAGGTACTTTTCTGAATTAGTAATTACTTCCTGACCACAAAAAGAATATGTTCTATATAGTATGAATGTGTGTAGTATGATTGTAATCTGGACGTACTTCATTCACCATGTTGTCATTGTCACGTGACCTACCGCCGTCAGTTGCGTCACATCGCAGCAATTCATAAATCCTCTCCCGTGGCCTCATGGGATAGTGTCCATCGAATGCACACTTCAGAATCCCGTCGGAAGTTGTAGGTCATGGGTATTTTTGCCTACTCTTTTATTACTATAAATTTGTACATACTTCTTTTATTAAATACTGATTTTGGATGCAGCTCCTGTCTTTATGAATGGGATTTGAACCATTGAAGCTGTATATTCAAAAACGCTGAATCATTCAGTAACGAAGCATCACTTATTGTTGCTCAGAGATGCACGAATGTTCTGCTGTGATCTTTGTTTGGAACTATTTTCGTTAACCAAATTGAGCAAAAACGGTCAACATAAGTCACTTAATATTTACTCATTTGAATGAAATCAGTGTTACATTTGCAGTCAACCTGCCAAAGTGGCTAATGGGAGTGATCGTGTTACATGCCACTGCTAAAAATCCACCCGCATTTGGTGGGTGTTAATGTCAGCATATTTTGATGTAGCAACTGCAGACCATGAATCAATGATGTAAGGCACACAAGAGTGTTTTTTGGGAGGCTGTTTGGTTGTTCCTTTTTTTTAACAGCATCTTGGTTGATCTGTCCTATAAAAGCCTGTTGAATAGCAGATTGATTTAATAATTATTAGAATATATTCCTTTGTATAATTCATAGATTTATATAGTGTAATCTAGCTTTGACCAGAATTCTGTTATTCTGATTTTAATTGGATATCTGTCGTTATCCAATTAAAATATGTCAAGAATCTGATCACAGCTGGGATAAGTGTACACTAGTGTAGGCTATTTGCTTTCATCTCAATACCTCATTGGTTTCTATGAGTATGGACAGCTCAGATTGGCATGACACTCCTCCAGCAATCCTTACACACACAAACACAGCAGTCAGCTCAGACAAAGTGTGAACACAGCGGTTTGAGAAATTCTCTTGCATCCCTGTTCTCTCGTGTGGTCAGATATTTCCTGTTTCTCACTAACTTTCCTGCCGGTGGAAAGAAGCTGACTGCTTTCTCCCAAGAAAATGTTCGGGTTCCTGTGGCACGGCGCCTGGCTGTTATGAGCAGTGCAGCTTGATATTTGTCTGTTTTTTTTGACGTTTGTTCTGATCTGGCAGATGATTGCTGCTGCAGAGCGAATACTTGAAGTTGAAGCGAAACAAACCGTATCCATGCTAATAAATATAGCTCTGATTTACGCACTCTACCGGTTGTAGAGTTCGATGAAAGACAGAAATGTGTATCCAACAGTCGTTGGCAGTTACCAGCTGTTTAGAGTGGCACATGTATCAAAGGCCTGTATTGTGTTCTTTAAAGAGGTCAGATACGGTAAAACGTGGTATATTTGCAGACACAGGAACATCAGGAAAAGGATTTCGTTTTCTCTCCTCTCAGATATTTAAATCAGTTCCAGACTCTGGGGTTGTAAGCAGGAGATGTTGGCCCTCATGCCCCATTTACCTCAATAATCTACCTTTTAAAGCAGAAATAGCTTTGATAAGAACAGGGAAAACAGGCTTCAGTTATGTAGCTCTCCCTTCAGCTGGTCTCTCAGCGGGTGTCAGGATCTCTGGGTTTATTAGACAGATAATGCAGCTCTGCAGGCGGGCCCTGCTTATCAAACAAATGATAATGGAGCAGCTCTGTTGGAGCCATGCTGTGTCTGTGATCTGCCTCTGCAGGACAACAGTAATGCAGGCGTCAGTATCTGGCTGCTTTGGCCAAATTACAGAGAAGCCAAATGCAATGGAAAAGCATAGGCTGCTTCATATACTATGCTTTGAATGATTAGTTGGCCTGTGCTTTAGTTTAATACAGAATACTAATGGCTGTAAGTCACAAAGTTCTACACATCCTGTTCAGCTTATGTGTTTGTTTATTAAATATTTGGTCAATTTACTATAAGCTACAAAAATAAATAAAGGCCGTTCACACCAAGGACTATAGCTATAATGATAAAGTTATAAAAATCATTCTAATTCTGTGAGAATAGGGATGTTTACTCTACCTTCATGTTGTTCCAAACCTGCATCACTATATTCTTTCAAAAGGAGAAATTTTAGCAGAATATGAATGATGAGCTCTGAAGAAATGACAACGAGCACCTAATCAATGTAACTTGCATGCTATATTCCAAGTCTTCTAAAGCCATAAGATATTTGTGTGAGGAAGAGACCTCATTTAAATTTAAAGAGACCATATTTAAAACTTGTAAACCAAACATCATTCTAATATCATTCTTATGGGTCTTGTCTTAGTCTGACAAACATAAACATGTACATATGCAAATTGCATGAATAAGGCCAACTATCCATGTTGTTTCTCTTGGGTCTGCTCAAAAATGTAAATGGCTATAAAAAACAGAATATATACTACTACTACTTTTATTATTGTTATTATTTATTTATTCATTCATATTTTGTATTTATTTATTGTCTTTTCTCTGGTTACCATTCACTTTTATTGTGTTAAAAAGAGCAGGGTTTTTTATTTACAGAACTTTCATATTTGGCTAAACTAAAATCACTTTAAATCAATTACGCAGATTTTCTCCTCCAATCTATGCAAATTTAGTGGTAATTAGTCGTTAAATATTTAAAATAGTAAGCTATGCAAACATTTTTTGCTGTAATTTTATTACTAATTGTGTTTGATTTAACCATCAGGGGCCTTTTTGGGCCCTGGAGATGTTTTGACATGCCCTGACATTTGTGGTTATTTCAGTTACTTATAACATTTTAATGGCTAACGTCTGATACTCTTTGTAAAGTAGCACATCTTTGGTGTAGTTCTTTTATAAGGCCTTCTTATAGATTCTCTATAGAATATTTACTTGCATATTACTATAAGCACATTTATACCGTTTCAATGAGCTACACTTAGGATTGAGTTGTACATGTTCCTGTGTTAGAGAAATTATGTACTTGGCACAGAGCTGAAAATGCCTAAGGATACAAACAGCTGTAACCAAAGCTGCTCTTATCTGCCTGTCTGTCTGTGTGCGCTAGAGACAGAGTTATTGTCTGCCTGTCTGTCTGAAAGAGCTGCAAACTGTATCAGTTCAATGCGGCACACTTGTGAAGAAAACTGTAAAAAATATATATATATATATATCTGAAAATGTCAGTATTTAGTTCTTTTGAGAGGAACATTATGTTACATGTGTGTTTGCATGCATGTGTACATGTGTTTCCAATTTGGATAATTATGATGTTGATTGAGGTGATTTCACTATTAACACATTTTTCTGCTGAAGTTTGTCTTGCCACAGGAAGTGAGCATTGTTTAGTGTACCTATGTGGCAACTGAGTTTTCAAAAAAGGATTATTTGGCAAATACCTCTGTCTGCGTGTGTGTACGTGCGCACACATGCACATGTGCGTGTGTTCCTTGGCATTGTAAATGCTGAGCAAGTTAACCAGCACATTTCAATCGGGAAATAGTGCAGTTGTTAAATCTGAACATGATGTTCATAACATCAGGTCCTGCAGTGAGTCCAAACACACACGCACACACTAGAACATTAATGTCAGGACAGCATGAACCCAGTCTGGCAAAAACTGATGCTGTATTTTACCCCATATTTTTTAATCTCAGATGAAAACCAGAACCATGAGCCCATTATTCTCCTCTGAAGTCTGAGGGCTTTTCTTTGTAGTTCGTGATCTATGTTAAACGTGCGCTCACATCACAAAAGCCGTCTGTTTTGTGGGTGAAAAGTCAGTTTACGTAAACAAAGCGGCTAATGAGCTGCATTTGTCGGTGCTGTATTGCGTCGACGCGGCTCTTTGAGTGTCGGTATTTATGGAGGAGGTATTAAAACACAAAGGAAGCACGCCAAGCCTTTGAACGTTTTTTTTTATAATCTGAGCTTAGTTAAAAAGTTTCAGCGCTTGAATAGTTCTGGGAGTTCAACTGTGTTTCATCCCCTTCTTGTCTATGTACCTGTGACATGCCGAGCTGGAGAGTTTGCACAGGTGGGAGAGGGCAACTCGTTTTGAATGAGAGATTGAGAGCTGCCATCCCACCTTTGTTCTCCATATTCCCGTGGACTGAGCCTGTCGGAGCAGTGTCCTCGTGCAAGACCAGGCCAATGCGTTCGTCATGTGCAATTTGCGGTGTATGGGCGGTTCACTGTTTCGATACAGGAGGCTTCTTGGGAATTTCTTTATCCCCTGTTTAAAAGAAGGATTAGCTTGTGTTTTACAGGATTACAGGTGTCCAACACAACAAGGATCAACCTCAGCTGCGAGAGATGCACTTTACTGTCGCAAAGCAAATCCAAGATCCCATGTTGTGAGCTCTAGCATTCCAGGAATTTAAACATTCAGACAGAAGGGCCTCTTTTCCTATAGCTGTTTTTAATGTTCTCTCACACTTATTGCTACCTCGGGTGCACTTTTCCTAGGGTCATTGCAATAGGTCAAAGGTCAGGATGGGAAAAGCACCGAGAGCAGGAAGATAAACAAAGAACAGTGGCCTCGAGTTTGTTTCAGCATCTGGGAAATAAAAGAGAAGATAAAAGGAAATGGGTGAACTTTTCATGTTCTTAGTGTAACATAGGGTCAGATGTGATTAATAAGGTGAGCTCGGCAAATGCGTTGTGTGCAGTCTTGTCTTTTCGCGAACAGCTGTGTCTGCTCTGGCACGCGATTCTGTCAGTGTCATTGCAACAGCAGTAGCTCACGCTGCAAGGCATAACTTAATATGTAAACACTCATGAGAAAGAAAGAAAGGAGAGAAAGCAATAGAGAGAAAAAAAAGCAGCAAAAAGAGAGCCAAATCAGGATTAGAGGTCTTGCGTGTGATGGCTGTCGGCCGGGATTTTTGACACAAAGGCCAAGCTTAATAAGCAGGTGCTCATTACGGTGCTGGAGACCAGGTTACTCAACATTACCCCTCAAACCCTGCAGAGTTGCGAGTCTATTTACGAGGGCGGGTTTGGCGCGCTGCAGTGCCCTTCCCTGTGGTCCAAATTGCTGGTGGTCCATATGAGGAGGAAACAAATAAGGAATGCTGTCTTACACAGAAGAAATTGGAGATGCTGTCCTGCATTGGGTTTCTGAGGTTGTTTGATTGCAACCTCACTTTGGGGGTCTGAAATAGTGAATAACAAAGCAGAAAACCATCATAATTTCAGCCAGCGTGAGCAAGATAAATCTCAGATCAGCTTTGTATCCATAATGAATCGTACTGTATAAAATGAAACACCAGTCATGCTTGAATAGGGCCTTTTCTACTGTATATACGGTAGCAATCTATGGTTTGAAACCATTGGCAATAATCTAACATCTCCTCCTTGTAGATAATTTGGTTGAACTGCAGACTGGAGCAGCATGGCAGCTTGTTGACAGACAGGAACACTTTAGGTGCATTTACAGTCATGGATGCTACTTCTCATCTCCAGCTCTCAAAATATCTCTGTCAGGGTGAGGGTTTGGCAAGCTTGATGAGACAGGACAGTCTTGAACCAGATTCCCCAGCTGGCAGTTTAAATGTCAGGGGTTCATCTGAGATCCTTGGCATCAGCCCCTTTCTAGCAAATGGACTTAACAGGGTTATTATCGTAAGCTCAAATAAAGCTATTGTAAAGTAAACTAAACTAAACCAGTCCTATTATTATATGATATTATAAAAACATTAAATAAAATGTACAGTAAAATAAATGAATTAACTATAATATTAAGCAGCACAACTGTTTTCAACATTTAATGCAAAAAAATAATACAAATCAGCATATTAGAGTGATTTCTGAAGGATCATGTGACACTGATGACTGGAGTACTGATGCTGAAAATTCAGCTTTGAATCACCAGTATGAATTACACTTTAAAATATATTAAAATACAAAACCGTTATTTTACATTTTTGGAATAATATTTCACAGTTTTTACTGTATTTTTGATTAAATAGATGTAGTGTTGGTGAGCATAAGAGCCTTTTAAAAACATTTAAGAAATCTTACCAACCCCAAGGTTTTGAACGGTGATGCACATTTCAAGTTTGAACGTAGCAATAAAATAAGAACAGAATTTGAAAATGCAAAACTAACTACCTCTTGGTGCTTAATTTGGTAAAATGTACAGGAGGTCATCAGAATTAAGACAAAGTGAGACCAGGCGGCCTGGGCTTCGCTGTGTTTAATTTAATTAATGGATCAGTGGATGACGGGCAGCTGCTCTGTGTCCTCTTCAGGGCACAAAGAGCAGCCCATAACCCACAAGGAAGTCTGTGTGGAATCGCACACATGATGTCAGACTTCTGCAGTGCCTTATTGAGTTAGCTTGGCTCCAGAGGCAGCAGTTGGTCGAGGTACAAAGTCTGGCTCAAGATCTGATTACACTCGGTAGAGAGACAGCTGTGAACAGTGGCGATGACAGAACCACAGCTCTGCATTCACATTACCAGAACTAAAAGGGAGAGGTATAAGTGAACCTGTTTACCTAGCAATCCTGTGTTTGTGTCAGCATAGGACGCTCTGTGCAAACAGCATCAGGCCTCAATCTCTGCCCATTATCTCTCTTCCTGATAGAGTCACATTCCATTGCCAAGACCAGTGCTGCAGTGTTTGGTCTATCTGTCTCTATCACTGATCACATGCTGAGTCCTATAGCAGCTGTCCTCCCCTTTTGCAGGAGATTCACCATAAGAGAAGATAAAGGTGCTGTGTAGATCACATGAGAGTGGTAGATCAAACTCTAGATGACCTGGCAGAAGCTTGGCTGCCAGTGCTGTTTGTGTTTTTCTTAGAGGAAAAGAGTGTTAAGTCAGAACATCCACATGCATGATGTACACAGTTTACTAAGAACTAGTACTAGTTGTTTCTTTTTAGATTATTTGGTAACATTTTACAATAAGGTTTAAAAATGAAAATTGTCATCATAAATTCACTCTAATGTTGTTGCAAACCTTTATTATGTAATGTCTTGTGTTTAACACAAAAAATATATTTTTGAGACACCAACATTGTTTAAAATATTTTCCTTTGTGTTCTACAGAAGAAAGTCATACAGATTTGGAATGACATGAGGGTGAGTAAATGATGACAGAATATGATACTGTTTTTTACATTTGATTAATATTATCATATTAATAAAATGTGAAAAACAGTATCATTTAGTGAAAGTGACCCATACTCGGAATTAGTGCTCTGCATTTATCCCATCCAAAGTACACACACACAGCAGTGAACACACACACACCATGGTTACGAGTCCGACTCTCTAACCATTAGGCCATGACTTCCCCTAAAAAAGTTTAAAAGTGAATCTTATGGTGAAAACTTTAAAAGTTAAATAGTAAAAAAAAACAGTAACTCGTATTATTCATTCATAAAATATTAACTAATTTAAACAACTTGAAATTTCAAAAATATATTAGTACTGTACACTACTGTTTCATTTCTTTGAACTCTTTCTATGCATGAAAAATAATGCGATCATCAACATTAACCGCATATAAATTAAAACTGCCTAATGTTATAGAGTGAAATGTCAATCCAGAAAGTGTTAAAGGCCTGTCTAAGCTTTGAGAGTACTGATGGGAGTACATCTTTACTTTGATAATATTACTGAATATGATCCAGATGTAGTATTTGATGAAAATGCGATTTTCTCAGCATTTTGCTCAAAATGTTACTTTTTTTATGAAACCTACCTACAGTACATTCAAGTGTTGATAAAAAAAAAAACTGATTGATGCTAGAATATGAGACAGGACATGTTCAGATATTCATACAACAAAATATTTTGGGGGCCATGAAATTTTAGTGATATTCAGCAAAAACGCTGGCGGGTAAAGAGTTAAAGAAATTAATACTTTTATTCAGCAAGGGCACAATAAACTGATCAAAAGTGATGGTAAAACTTTTACATTGTTACAAAACGTTTCAATTTTAAATACATTTTGTTCATCAAAGAATCCTAAAAACAAAATAAAAAAAATCATGGTTTTCACAAAAATATCAAGCAGCACGACTTGTTTTCAGCATTAGTAACAATAAGAAATGTTTCTTGAGCACCAAATCAGTATATTAGAATGATTGCGACACTAAAAACTTAAAAAAAACGGCAGCTGAAAATTCAGCTTTGCCATCACAGGAATAAATTGCATTTAAAATTAATTAAAATAGAAAACTGTTATTTTGAATTGAGCAAAAGAGATATCATGTAACATTAACCTTGATTAATAAATGCAGTAAAAGTATTATTGATTGTTAGTTCCTCATGCCTAATGCATTAACTAATGCTAACAAATTGAACAATTTTGTAGTAGTCTTTTAGAATATGTATTCACTAGGAATCAACCCCATGATCTTAATGTTAGTAGCACCAATATTAAGCTACAGGAACTAAAATGCTATTACATGTTTTATTCAGTTCCTGCTAAACATTTTTAATATGCGGTCATAGGCTATGTTGAGCAGATTTGTAACAGTGGCGGGTGATTTACATCTGAAATAATCCCCGGGAACGCTGACAGAAATGTGCAGAGCGGTCTCTAGCTCTCATAATGGGCCGGACTGTTTGGATGTTGTGTACACGTGTCCTTTGACAGCAGCAGTTAGTTAACTGGCTGCCATGCCTGGACTGCTCATCCAAGTCTTCAGTGTTACTCCTGCACCTTCTTCTCTTACACACTGCCTTCTCTTTCTGTCTTTCTCTCTCTCTGGGCCTTTGATGGTCATGTCACTTCCTCCATTCTAATCATTTATCCATGCAGCATTCTGTCAAGCTCTGTTTGAAGCTCTCCCTGTGACACCAGTGATGTTCATCTAAAGCTGTGGAAGCTGCCCAGGCTTCAAAGTACTTCCACTGCGGTCTGTAAGGCCGGTTCATAAATCCTTTGAGAAATCAAAAAACCATATCAAGATGTCTGAGACAAAACGGGCCAGTGAAGGAGTGCATGCTAGCTAGTAATCCTTATATAGTTTGGTCTTCTTTTTGACGTGGAGATTTAACTGGTCATGTGTCTAGTCCAATAGATCTAGACAGAAATGAGTGATTCATGTCAGTGTAGTCATTTATTGTACAGTCGGGGTGGCAATAAATGTATATACATTTTTATGGAGCATCAGTCCATTGATCTTGTCTTCAGTGTTGTCTTGAATGTGGTGAGGGTGTTTCCTGGGAGGTCTGTTAAAAACGCATTGTATGCGATGCCTGCACATGGACGCAAGATGATGACTCTTTCTCTTTGTTGCTGTCTTTGTCTTGCTCTCATTTTCTTTGTCTAGAGACTCAATATTCATAAATGTGACCAATAGTGTGACGTGCACATTAGTGGTGCTTAATCTAAATCTGTTTGCATGAAAATTATTATTTTAAACTGATGCCAAAACGAAGTACACTACTGTTCAAAAGTTTGGGGTTGGTGAGATTTTGTTTTTGAAAGTCTCTTATTTCACCAAGGCTGTATTTTATTAAAATACAGTAAATATAGTAATATTGTGAAATATTATTAAAATGTACAGTAGCTGTTTTCTACTTACTTTATGTATTTTTAAATGTACTTTTATTCCTGTGATGCAAAGCTTAATTTTCAGCAGCAATTAATTCAGTCTTCAGTGTCACATGATAATTCGGAAATCATTTTAATATGCTTGAGATTTGCTACTTAAAAACATTTCTTGTTATTATCAATGTTAAAAACAGTTGTGTTGCTTATTTATTTCTTTTGCTTAAACCAAAATACATTTTTCAGGATTTTTGAAGATTCAAAAGAATAGCATTTATTTGAAATATAAATATTTTGTAACATTATAAATGTCTTATAACATTATAAATGAACAATTCAGTTCATCCTTGCTGCTAAAAGTATTCATTTATTTTAAAAAATTTAAAAAATCTTAGTGCCCCCAAACATTTCAATGGTAGTTTATCTTGAAAGGCAACATGACAGTAGTAGGTATGGGTGGGCAAGATCATAAGCAGAGGGTGAACCAACTCCAGGGTAAGGCTAAAAGCAGCCAAATGTATTAAACATCATAAACCCGTCTTTTTAGGTAAGAACCAGACATGGGTGTCATGTAGGCTAAAAAATGTTTAATGGGACTGAATTTGTATTTAACGTGATTACAATTTAATAAAAACGTTAGAAATTGATAATTATATAACATTTCCTTTCCACTGTTATTCAAACAGCGAATAAACTATATATAGAAAGTGACATTATCACTAACATTGATCTATCGCGAGTTTAAGCACTCTCAAAAAAACTAAACTATCGTTATAATCACTGAAGCTGTATACACTGTTAAATGCATCTCTTATTTACATTGTACATACATCTGCGCTTTGTTGTTTATGATGAGAGAATTCGCAAGAGTCCGAAATTCAGTCAGTGAATGCGCGCGCACTCAACAAAACTGATGAGTTTGAACGATGACTCATCTGAACGCTTCTGATTGGCCATTGCATTCCTAAGCTCAACTGATATGTGTGTGATTGGTTAAAATGCGCAATACTGTAAAAACGCCTAAAATGAAATACGGTGCAACATGAGCAGATCTTAATTTAATGCCGCAATCGACACTGTCTATTCATATTCACTTTGTTAGCAACAGACGTAATAGATTTAATTTATTTGTGCAGGGACATTTTTGTCCAATTTAGTGGCATTTTTGCCCCAAGTCCCCATGGCCAGGGGAAGGTCAATAACTGACATCAACTAGTTTATCTAGATTTAAAAAAAAAACGTTAGCTTTAATATTATTTTTAACTGTGGTGCTACAAAGAGCATGAACTTAGAGATGCAACTTCTCCAAAAGTGTTTTAGTGTGCTGTGATTTAGCATACGGTACTCTGCATGCAAAACAACCAACCCTTACCTTAACCTCAAATACTTAATATTCTGCCTAAAAAGACAAAGACAAATAATCTCTCAGCACACAGTGTGGTTATTTTCACCTCCTGTAGGAGATTTCTTTTGCCACCCTGTCTGCCATCAGCTTCAGCCAGACATGTTTTTTTCTGTATGGGGCGTGTGTGTGGCCTCAGTCATCTTTTGTCTTTTCCACTGTTATGGGCAATATTTGTCTGTCAGCACATATGACGCTTCCCTCCGCCTCACATCAAAGCTTTTCGGACAGCTTAGACACGGCTCTGTGACAAATAGTTAGCAAGCATGATGGAAGGAAGCAATTTTAAATGACAGTCCCAGGCTTTCTCTGAGTCACATCTTTCTTCTGATGCATTCTTTATCATGTGCGTGATGTATGCTGTGTGTGAAGCGTGGCCTGTGGACGGAAAGGCAATGAGATATTTTAGCTTCTGCTCAATGGTATCCACCAGGTTGTTTTAATATCTTTAAGCAAACATTCAAGAGTTACCCTCACTTTTTCTATTCATTCAGCCACCAGGTTGATGGTTCATTAGATCTATCTCACATGGTCCATGCAATCCATCTCCTCTCTGCTGGTGAAAAGATCCATTGTTTTTTCAAGGAGCCCACCGATTACATTACATCTTCATTATATACATACTATAAACACACACAACTGTTTTCCTTTCCAAAGCCTCACAAATGTTTATTAAGCCTCCAATAGCTTTATAAACGTACATTTGTAAATTAAGTGCATGATTCATCTAACATAGACTTCTCTCCAGCTGTGATGTTCATTTCCACCTTTTTTCTGCTCTATTTCCGGAGAGGACTTTTTTTGCCATTCTCGGCCCTTCTCAGTCTAACATTCTGGAATTTACTGTAATTTAATTCCAGCGCCAAAACAACCTTTTCTTTTCCCTCCCGCGTGTTCTCGTGGCACTTTCCTGGATGGCAACCAGCAGCTTCAGGTGAAAACACTTCACTCCAGCAGTGAGACTTGAAGGGAAGTAGGAAAAAAAAAAACGAAAAAGTGCATTTAGAGCCAGTGTCATTTTTCAATTTATAATCTTGGTGGTTCTCACAGCAGCTGCTTGAGCAGCAACAGGATGTGACAGTACCAGGCATGAATGAGAGGTGCCTTCCAACGTACACACACGCCAGTGCAGAGGAAATGGAAAGCAAGTGCTCATGGGAGTCTTCGCAAGCTCCAAGGAGGGGATGAAAAGGACCTTGTGCATGCAAGGACAGAAATTCCCCAGAAGATTCTTGTGCCTAGCTTTCCCCCTCATAATATTTCTTTGTGGGGCTAGATGTATTAGGAGCTGGAGAAAAAAAAATAATGCCAGAAATTTTGTGCCCATGACATTTTTGGCAGTGTTGTCTTTGTGCTTATTGTGCCATAACACTGGCAAAGGAACATTTCAGGCAAGGGCGCATGAATCTTCACATACTGTACCTTTCCCATAGCATGAGTATGCCAGGAATAAATAGAGGAAAACTTTACCTGCTGGTACTGGAACATTACATACTATAGATGTAGCAAATGTTATATATAAAGCAAATAGGTAATAAGTTCACAAAAATAATAATTATAATTTTTTTATGTAAAAACTTTTTTATTCAATTATTAAAATTGTTTATTATTATTATTATTGCATTAAAGCAAAATGCACCACAAAAATACAAATATTTTATTAAGAAAAATTATTTCAAAACATTAATAATTGTCATTAATAATAAAATGAAATTAATATTTATATAAGTTGTTTATTAAATTTATATTATTATTATCTATATTATATATTATATTATATATTATTTATATTATTATGATTTGCATTAAAGCAAAATGCACTAAATATAAATGTATGGGTCTATACTGTATATATATATATATATATATATATTAACTATTAAACTATATTAACTATATATGCTGTATTAACTATTAAATTATCTTCATACAGAAATAAAATATAAAGAAAACAGTATTTCTAATTTTAAAGGGGTCATGAACTGCCTTTGTTTTTTATTTTGTGCTGTTCTCTGATGTTTTTGACCCTCCTCATCAGAACGCTCCATTTGAATAGTCGTGGCAGATTGTAGACTCGGAAGTAAACGGCCACTGCTATGAATGGCTAATAGGTGTGTATGTTTGACAGCGTACATTCCTCATAGATGGACTGGATTTAGGTCCAAAATGCATAAATAACTATAAGCTGGTTTTAGACTAACAACATATTTTTGGATTCTGAATCTTACAGGATATTTTTATACAAATTTACAATGACCTCTTATATGTCAAAAGATCAATTGAATTTTGTTATCTCAGTTCATGACCTCTTTAATGTGCACTTTTGCATTACGCTCACATGTTAGGTATGTGGTTATTATTTGTTATGTAAATACACATGCTATACTGTTACTTAAGACAAATGTTTTTTGCTCCAGGTCCTCCATGGGTGAGTCGTCAAGTAGAGGACAGACAGACAGCAAAACTGGGCCGCACGGTTCGACTTCCATGCCCGGTGGAGGGTGACCCCCCTCCGCTGGTCCTGTGGGTGAAGGATGGGCGGAACGTGAATCCAGGCTGGAGCCGCTACAAGGTTCTGAAGCAGAGTCTGAAGATCAAAGAAGTGGAACTGGAGGATGCCGGCGTGTACATCTGCCGCGTCACCAATGGATTTGGCAGCCTCGCCCTCAACTTCACACTCATTGTAATTGGTAAAGACTGCCTCCCACGCCATACACCACAACCCTTTATATCTCAGTTCTTTATACTTTTGCTCACCCAGAGCATTTGTAGGCCACATCAGTCATCCAGGCATAATCAAAACCTGCACCGTTGCACACGCACAACGGCTTGAGGTAGTGTTTTAGGGGGTTAGTGACCCAGCTAGACATATGGCATCTCAAAACAGCAGAGCTTTCAACTGCAATCCAAAAAGAGCAGTGCAACTTTCAGATGCCCTCTCAAAAGGCTAATTATAGCACAGGAAAGCAGTCGGGTTTATGTAAAGCTGCTCCCAAATCATATTTGACAAAACTGACATGACTGGCAAGGTACTTTAGAGCAAGCATGGTTTCATGAACGTAACATTAACTCCAAAAGCACAAGAGAGCATTGTGCTGATGGAAATTTATGACTTGTTAGCATTTGTTGGAGCATATGGCACTGATGCCGTCTTGCATTATCAAATCTAGAGAACAAAGAATGGCTTCATGTCGTCCGTCACACAATACCTGCAGTTGTTTATGTAGGCCGTAATTTAATATCAAGTTCGTACTTTTACCCGGGTAGTGACTTTTTTTCCCACTAGAACCTGACAGGCAAGAAAATGAATACACACCTACCTGGATGGATGGAAAGAGAAAGAGAATGAGGTGTAGAGGCACGTAGCTATTGTGAGGCAATGCGGGGTTTGTGTTGGAGCATGTGGTTCTTCTGATGACTGCTGAGGGACTGTGGGGCAGTCGTTTCCAGCCAAAACGTCCTGTACAGGGAGAGTAGACAGAGACAACCTGCCGCCCTCTCTGCCATAAATCTGAACTGGTCCGGTGAAGTTGAGAGGCCTTGAGGACCCAGAAGCCCTTGGCTCTTCCTGTGTAGCTTGCCACATTTGGGGAGGCAGTCGAGGCAACTAGTGTGCGGATGCAAATTATGATTATTCTGCTGAGCGAGGCAGCTGCTTAATTGGCTGAGCCAGTATTTCTGGCTCCCTCCCCTTGATATCTTTGCTCTGGGCCTCCTGTATGGGGAGTGATGGTGGCCTGCTGTTTTCCTGTTTCGTCCCCGAGAGCTCTGTGGAGCTCAGAGTTATGGTGCATTGGACTGGTTTACTCCCTTTGGAATATAGTTGCAGAGTTTACTGAAGTCATTAACTGCAATGACCAACAGCCCCCGAACAAAAGGCCCATTAGTTAACCGGAGAAGGGTTAAGAAGCAGCATTGTTTTTCAATAAAGATTAGTGGACCCTGCAGCTAAAGAGTTAAAGGGGTAGTTTACCCAAAAGCTCACCCTTTTGTTGTTCCAAAACAGTATGACTTTCTTTCTTCTGTAGAGCAACATTACAACATTAGACTATATGCTTTGGACACTGTATGCCATACTGTCATACTGCCACACTATTGTCCATACTGTATGGACAAGGCTGAGACATTTTTAATTTTTCAAAGTGTCATCTTTTACATTCCACAGCAGAAAGAAAGTCATAAAGTTTTGGAATAACACAAAGGTGAGTTCAAATATTTTATTTTTAAATAAAACTACTCTAGGTGTCCTTCAAACAAGATTGGTTAATTTTAACATCTCTAATTTGACATTTTCATCTTTAAATAGTGAAGCATTTGAGGAGAACATCTTACAAGTTCTTTCATATTTCATCATTGCCAGCAATTTTTTCTATCTGTTAGAATTTTGATAATTTGATGATTAATCATGATCATTTTTATTAATTTAGCTTTATTTATTTATTTATTGCTATTTATTGAGCTCTTGTGTGCTGTTTTCAATGACATGAATGAAAATGAATGGTTAAATTAATGAGCAGAATTTTCAGAAAATCTGAAAAATAATATGCATTTAAATGTCAGTGTGAATGAAACACTGATTAGTGAAAGTAATAATAAAATTGTTTAAGGAGGGTTTTGGCAACTTTACAGCAAAAGCACAATTGCAAAATTACCTAACAGATGTTTTTTAGAGATTCTCCTTTTAAGCAGCTACTTAATGTAAATTAATGTACACCAAAAGCACAACAGGGAAACTCCAGCCAGGACTGACTGTATCAGGAGAGAGGAATCTGGTGACATTCAATAGCACCTGTTGTCATCAGTGCAGCTCTAATCTGCAGCAGGATTTGCACTCACGGCAAGCATGGGCAGAACCGTGCCCTCATATTTTAATGTGCGTGCAGTCTATACCCCACTTATTTCCTCATGAAAGCGTAATTTTAGCTTTTAGTTGATATTCTGCCCCTATCAAACCAGGCAGTTGATGGCTTGGTGTAATCAGTTGGCAATAAACCTAAGCTGAGGTAACAGCTATAATTTAAGCCTTCAGTTTATCCTGACCACAGTCACCGAAAAGTCTCTGTGCTTATCACATGCGTAAATAGAAACACTTTTTTTTTTAAATCATGTCTGCAATTGTACATGAGAACAACAACTTGAGTTTTAAATATAGACAGATTAGCGCAGCTTTACAGCTTTAAGGCATTTTAATAGAATCGTTAACTTGCTCTCCAATGTTGCTCACATATTCGGTGCTTTTTTGCAATCTAGCACAGGGAACTCTGGGAATTTGGGTTTGTAAGAATGGCATATTGGGCTTTAAAGGTCACAGTAAAGATGTTGTTTACTAGAAGGTGTTAGAAGAAATGCTTCACCACCATCTCACACTGACCATTCTCACATTTACTGATGTGTTAGGGAGTCAAATCAGTCTCTATGTCATAAACCGCTGTACTTTAAAATGTCCCACAGCACCTGGGCCTCTCCCTCTTTCCCCCGCAGTGGTCCCAGAACCTGCACCCCTGCTGTTTCTAAAGAGCTCCACACACTGCCAGCATTGTTTTCTCACAGCTCTGCTTTGCAGGAGTCCAGGGCGAGGGACTTTTCTCCGCAACATCATTTTCTATATTGTTTAAATTTATGTTGGATGTATGAATCTGTGAGTCGAGTAGAAGATCTCGAGTTTGCCTCCAAAAGTAACAGACTCTGCTCACAATTGCACTGTTGTAGAGTCCTGGTTGCCGGGCACTGGCTCCCTCTTGTCTGCGTTTCTCACCTATCGTATAGGAGGCCGTACTGTGTACGGACGCAGCGGAGGGAGACTGTGGCTTGTACTCAGACGGTGGTTTGGGCTGCCTGTTTTATGAGGGGACTGGTGGAGAGCTTCCAGCAGTGGCCTTTTGTTCTTTGTTTGCAGGCCACGGGTTACATGTGTTGCAGTTTAGCCAGCGTCCTCCTCACCTAAATGGATAATTGTATCAAAATTACACTTGTAAGCCAACCCAAGACTGCGGAGGGACGCGGTAGGTGGGATAAGGGAGGGGCGGCACGTTTGGGACAGCATGAATATGCCTTCCAGTCTTTGGGTCATGCCACCTTGGCCAGGATTGGCTTGAGTGGGAATCACAGCACTGACGTTCATTCATTCGAGATGATTTGCTCATAAGCTTTCCCGCTGCTGAACTCTTACACAAGCTCTTTTCCATTCCAATAGACGTGCGTTTACTCATTTGCCATGGCTGGTTTGAATGGAGAACAGCCTCACTGCTGCAGTATTTATGTTTAGTCTGATTTGCGTCTATTTTCCACGACAGCTCCTCTTTTGGGAAATGCTTCTCTCCTATTTAAACAGTCCAAGGGGGAAGAAACACAAACTGGGTCATTTTATAAAACAGGCACTTTTTGCAGTTGATAAGTTGCTTACATTATTTTGATTGATTAATTAATTATATACAAATAATGTAATAATTTAAGATATAAATGTTAATATATACATATATATATATATATACACACACAGTTGAGGTCAAAAGTTTACATCCCCCTTTCAGAATCTGCAAAATGTTATAATAGTTGGGGGATGAACTGATGTAAACCTTTGAACGGGATCATTTTTATAAATTCAACTATTATTTTGTCTTGTGGACTATATGTAAACATCTTTTATGTGAAATATCTT
>NW_015558646.1:1039068-1063335 GCF_001515605.1 Sinocyclocheilus anshuiensis
TATATATATATATATATTATGTAACAGGGTTAACACACAAATTGGACATGAAAGTTATATAAAATCTTAAAAGTATAAAGAGAGATTTTAGCTAAATACTAGCATTTATTTTCATGTATTTTGTTCTCATTGTGGATATTTTTTAATATGTAGGGTGAAGTCTTTTTTACACGACACATTTTGTAGAATGACTATTAGTATTTTAAGAAAAGACTAGAAGAATACAGTAGAATGTATTTATCTGATGTCAAACGTATCATAAGAACCAACCAAAATGCTTTTAAAGCCCTACTTTGATCATGCGTCTCTCTAACACTGATGTAATTCGTAATTTTGATTACTTGTAATGTGACACGGAGCTTCACAACTCGGGCTCACAAGAGTGTGTTTGTTTTATTTCTTTCATTGTAGGGAAATAAGCTCAGGCAAGTTCAAAGAACAAACACATATGGACACAAATTAATTCATGCTTGTGAGTAGCTGAAGAAAAGACATGGTAAAGATGAAAGGATGCTTGATGGAATTGAAACCAGTCTGGACTCACATGAAATTAAGCTGAACAGAGAGACATACAGAGTTTGAAATGGCACATAAGAGTGAGTTCAGGCGGAGAAGTGAGAAGCATAACTGAGAAACAACAGTCTGTAAGTTTAGCAGCACAAGGGCATAAAATAACAGATGATAAGGGAATGAAGATGAAAATGTAAGCCAAAGAAACAGTTTCTGCAGATTTAATGTAAATATAATTATAGTTTGAAATAATAATATTGATTGTATTTTATCATTCCTTTATTTAGATACTTTGTTTTTTAGATCAGTGTTTCCCAACCGGGGTGCCGTCTGTCGAGAGCAGGGGTGCCGTGTAAAAAATCCTTTTTTAATATTTTTTAATTGCTAAAATGTTCAAAAAAGCATCTATTATATAATATCCATTTCTGATGTCGCCTATAATTAGAGATGCACCGAAATTTCGGCTGCCGAAAATTTGTTTACCGCTCAGGTTTCACTTTCACGTGGTGTGACGCTCTGCGTATTATCCCGCTCTATGCGTGTGTGTGATTGCCACCATTGATGGACAAAATTTTTTAATAATATTAAAAATATCTGTATGACATTATATTCTGCAGTTCTTCCCTGTTGTACCGAATATCTATACTTTTCAAATTATCATATCGAAGTTAGAAATTCAAATATTGTGACAAAATTAATTTTGTAGGGTGCCACAATTTTGTTAAAATTTCCAAAGGGTGCCGCGACTAAAACAAGGTTGGGAAACACTGTTTTAGATTACCAGTTCAAACCTATAATGGAGTCCAAAGTATAAAATCTAGGGTTAATAACTTAAAGGAATATTTCTTATTCATTTCATATCATAATGTTTAAGATTCTGCACTATTTCTTGGTCACTAGAATGACTAGCTGTCATTAAATAAAAAGGGGGAAATATGAAAAATGTAATTCTGAAACTCAAATTGTATGCACTACCAAAATCTGGGGTCGGTAAGATTTTGTTTTTGAACGAAAGTCTCTTATTCTCACCAAGGCTGCATTTATCTGATCAAAAATGCAATAAAAGCAGTAATAATGTCAAATACTATTACAATTTAAAATAAGTGTTCTCTGTATTATTATATATTTAAAATTCCTTTAATGACAAAGCTGCCATTACTCCAGCCTTCAGTGTCACATGATCTTCTAATATCATTCTAATATGCTGATTTGGTGCTCAACTAACATTTCTTATTTTTATCACTGTGCTGCTTAATATTTTTGTTGATATTTATACAGTTCAAAAGAACAGCATTTTTTTTTTATAGAAATCTTTTGTAACATTATAATGTCTTTACTGTCATTTTTTATCAATTTAATACATCCCTGCTGAAAAAAAAAAGATTTGTTTCTTTCTTTCAAAAAAAAAATCTAACTGGCCCCAAACTTTGAACAGTAGTGTATAATTTGCATTTAAAAGATATTAAAATAGAACATTGAAAAATGGCTCTCAGACGTTTAGACCCCACTTTATGTCAAATTATAGCATCCAGTAAATGCACTAAATATTTTGACTAGTATTTTATGATGCATCTCATGCCCACCCTGCCTTTCCTTCTATGTGCAGTTTAAACCAGAACCTAATCACATCATGGCTTTGGTTTCATGGCATACAACTGAGCCTTCTTTGAGCTGCAGGGGGAGCAAAGGTTTTAATTAAACTAAAAGGATGCAAATTACCCACCTTCATCAGAGCCATATTAAAGGGCCTTTCATCCACCTCATTAGAGGGGCCAGAGGCTGGGCCAGGCCCTCTGCAGGATGCTCCGGGCCCACTCCACTCACAACAGAGAAGAAAAAAACACGGGCACATTAGGTTTGGCCAATTTCCTCCCGGGTCTCCATACGACTGTTGCTGCAAACCACTTATGGCCCTATAAAAGATACAAGGAGACTTCTAATTACCCTTTCTCCTCTGCTTCTCTCTGTCAACCAACAGTCTCTAATTTGCCTCTTCAGTCAGCGCATAGAGATATGCCAAATATACAAACTGAAATGAGGTGTATGTGTAAGGCTAACAAAAATGGAGGAACCAGATCATATGCTTAAAAGCATGAAAGCTTACCTACATTACCCATCTGATTTGAATTTTTTTTTTTTTTGGTTTTTTTGGTTTTTTGGCAAGAATAAGCACTTGCTTTTATAACAGCTCAGTCTATTCTTTTGTATTTCCCTCTCATCTCACTCCAGTATTTTTGAATACATTTGAATACATGAAAACACATAACCACGCTTCTTTCAAGAAAGATTAGAGCTCTTTAATGTTTTCATCAAGAACAAAATGATTGGAAGAGCTCAAAAGAACTGGAAAGCATTCAAAAGTGCAACATGTAGCCGATCAGTTCATACCTTTTCCATCCTTATGGAACTTCGTGAGTACTGTAATCCCACTATAGTTAACAGCATTGGCAGAGTTTTCCTTTGATTTACAGGAACAGACATGGTTTTAGTTAGTGATAGGCTATAACCTTAAAAACACAACATCACTCTCAGTCAAACGACTCAGTAAGTTTCTCCACAATCTTCAATCTTCATTACGTCTTTGATTGAAAAAAAGGTAACAAGGCCTTTTTTCCTTTGATGTTTATTTTATTTAGATGTCGCTGAAAATCAGTAGAAACGTTCAGTCCGCTTTCTACTCCATGTTTGTTTTGCTTTGATTTTTTTTCCAAGCATGTGGAGCTCTCCATGACAGATCTACGGGAATGTATGTTTGCTCACACAGGTATGAATGGAGAATGAACCTTTTTGAAGGCACAGCTTTCAACTTCTTCCCGGTTGGAAAAAATAATATGTGAGCCTTATTAACACTCAGTCCACATGAAGATCATTTGTAAGTTGAGCTGCGGGGCTGCATGTGGACCTCTCTGGACCAAACCCTCCTTCTTTAAGCAGCCCCCTCTTTGAATGTATCTCTATGGGGCTGCAGAGGAAAAGGAGCCCCCTGTCCTTCAAAACTTCAGAGCTCCTTTTCCGCTATTTTCCTGTCCTAATGGTGCAAAAACCTCACTGAGAGTAGGTGAACTGTGAATTGATTCCATGAGAAGCATGCATAGTAATATCCATAAAGCCATACAGGAATGCCCTGTCAGGAAGAACCTGTCTTTTTGGACACCTGTTTAGAGAACTCAACCCTTCACAGACCAGAGAACAGGGAGTCTGGTGTCGGGCTCTCAGTAAGACTACTTTAGTCCACATAAAGCTCCGCTGATTCCACTCTGCTGCTGCTGAGTAGAGCGGCAACGGCTTACTTTTGCTCCTGCACCACAGGGCCAAAGGTAACAATGGACTGAAGCCTGGTGAAAACACTTCTGCTTGCTTTGGCCTGGTTGTCTGTGTTGAACATGCAAGGCCTGTGCTCAGCATATGAGGCTTAGCAGGGACAAAGGTGCAGTGCTTTACTCCAAAGCAGCTATACACAGCCTCGGGACAGCAAAAACTATAGAAAGAGAGACAGAGAGTTTGAAGGCTTTCCTAGCTGATCGTCCTGTTCAGTAATGTGGACATGCACTATGATTCAAAAGCAGTAAGATTTTTTTTTTTTTTTTTTTTTTTTTTTTGAACAGAATAAAACATTTGACAATAAAATGAAAGAAAAAAAATAATATGAAAGAATTAAAAATGATAATAAAACAGCTCAGCTTTGACATTACAGGAATTATTTTAAACTATATTAAAATATAAATCAAATCAAAATTATAAAAAAATACAATATTGCTGTTTTTACTGCATTTTATTTTGGATCAAATAAATGTAGCCTTTCTGAGCGTGAGACGTCCTTCAAAAACATGAAAAAATCATTCTCACCCCAAATTTTAATCATTTATTTGAACGAAAAACTATTTTCTTATATATATTTTATGCACTTAAAGAATATGTTTGTTTGTTTTTTTTAAAGTATAACATTTTAAAAAGATCTACTAACCAATGGTAGCAACTGGAAGTTTTTTTTTGTTTTTTTTACCATTTATTGATAGAATTTTGTTTTACATTTTATAATAACACCAAGCAATGTATATGGTATCCAAATATTGGTACCAATCATAGTGACACTGCTGTAGGCTTTAAACTCTGCGTCATTTAAGGGGGAACAGCAACTTATATGATGTTTGGTTTCACTTTTTCTTCCTAAGTGAAGTACTAGCTGTACCAAGCACTGATGACGCTGGCTGAACCGAATTATGGAAAGTATTCATAAGAAATTTTATTAAGTAGTTTCATCACCTAGCCATGTGAGAACCATTTGTTGCCAGTGTTAATTCATGGCTTGTTGATTTGGGATTGCTCAGAATAAGTAATGTTGTGTACATAAAGATGTTGTGCTGGGTTCATGTACACACTTGTGTGTGCCGACGATCCGTCTGCTGTGGATTCAGGGAAGTGAGAGGGTTCTCTGTGCATTCCCGTGAGCCAAGCCAGAGAAATTCATCCCAAACTAAGCAGGGCTCTCAGCTCTGTCTGCACAGTTTAGGTTAAAGTCAGTTAATTGGTTTCCTGTCCAGGGTTAAGTCAACAGGGTGTTGTGTCTTAAACAGTGTGGAAACCGGAGAGAAGAAACAATATAGCAGTGTTTGTTCACCCCCAGCGCACAAAGCCCTCTGAAATAATACGTCGGTTCGGCCTGGTTATCGTTCTCATGGAGTTCTGAAACGTCACCGGTTCCGAAACAAAACACAAAATCCTTCACACACCTCACAGTCCACTGATCTCTAAGTGAAATTGCTCGTTTTTCGGCACAGAGGGGTTCTGTTGGCTCTCAAAGCACTGCAAATAAATCTCACCAAGTGTTGGCCTTTGCATTGACCCGCTCATTCAACATGATTTACATGACACCATTTGCAGGCATTAATAGCGGGTATGAAGATGAAAGAGCTCATATTGCTAGAGAAACATCTGACCGCTGATTTATGGACCAATATCTAAACTTTCCTTTAAAGTATGCCTGAGATCATGAGGATTTTTCAATTGACGAGTTCGACTGGGGTGCTTAAACAAGTTTCAGTGGTTTCACTTATGCTTTAAAAAATGAAACATTTTCATATTGAATTGAATCCATTAACACTGAAACAAGCTGACATCTGAAATCATTTGTCAGCAAGTCTTTATAGATAAAATATAAAATATATTTACATGTTAGTATTAAAGGTTTTCAGCATTAGAGAACATCTTATAAAATAAAATAAATCTCTTAAGTCACATTTAAAAATATTATAAGTGGCAACTGGAAACAATACTGCATTTTTTCCCAGACATTATTTTGAGATTTTTTCAATAATTATGTAAAGTCAGTTCACCACAGTTCACCACTTTGTTTGATATTGTGTCAAATGCAAAGATATTCATGCATTTTTTATATTAGGTTTAATTTTATAAATACTTTAAAAGCCATTGTATATTTTAATGTTACAGTTAGTTAGAAATGCACAATGATTCATTTCTAAAAATCTGTTTCCTCCACAATTCCTATTGCTTATTTGAATAGGAAGCATGCTGAAAATCATAACAGCAAATATTTCTCATGATTCATTACTTTGGATCGTGTCTTGCAGATGATGCAGCTGTGACTCAGAACCAGCCTCCGCCAGATGCAGCAGAACCTAACGCAGATCTTACCCTACAGGACCCTACCGGAGAGCCATGGGGTAAGCATCTGATACACACCCTCCTCATCTTTCACTCCACATTACTCAACGCATGAGGTCATCAGCATGGGCCGTGTCTGTGCCCGCGTCCTTAAAGAGCTTAAAACAGTTCATTTCATCACTGCTGTGGGACTACCTAACAGAATATGTTTTGTCATCCAGCCGTAACCTCATGCTGTAAATGTTTTATTTCCTCCGCAGTGAAGCCACGCTTTACTCAGCCCACAAAGATGCGCAGGCGTGTGCTAGAGCAGCCTGTCGGCAGCTCGGTGCGTCTCAAGTGTCTGGCCAGTGGCAATCCAACACCCGTCATTACATGGTGGAAGGACCAGAGCCAGCTGCCCAGCCCTCACCAGAGTAAACGACCACAGTGGACACTGACTCTGAAAAACCTGCAGCCTCAGGACAGTGCCAAATACACCTGTCATGTCTCCAATGCAGCTGGCCATATCAATGCCACCTACAAAGTGGATGTAATTGGTGAGTTTGGAAGCCAAAGATAGTTTAGCAATAGAATATGTTTGTTAATAATATATATATATATATATATATATATTATCAATTGGACTGCCCTAAATTTCAAGTATATTTTTTATCCGTAATTTTATAATAATTTTGATATTTTGTTATCCAATGCAAAGATTTGCAAAGACTTGCTTGTCTAAATATGTTGGACTTAATTTTAAATAATATATCTACAGTATATTTTTTGTGAATGTTTTTTCTTGAAAAATTCTTAGCATTTCTTTGCCATTACATTCAGTATTTTAAATTATATATAACATATATTTGAATATATTTGTTAATAATATATAAATTATAAATAAACAATTATAAATTATATAAAATAAAATATAAATCAATATTTTAAATCTTGTACAAATATATATTTTAAATTATAAAATGTTTTGCAATGTTTATTGATATGGATAGTTTGAAGATGACAGAAAAGGATTAGTAGAATATGAAGAAATTTATCAAAAAATGTTGCGGGCCAGACTTGAACTTATGTTATGCATTAGCACCTCGACTCAATAAGTATTCAGTATGCCATGATTCCAGCCACTGTTTCTGTTTACCATTACACCATAATCAGTTACAAATGTGATGTGCATAAGTAATCTCATGTTAGTTTAGACAAAATATTCAGACTGCTTTTAAGTTTTCAGTTTGTTTTCTTCACAGAGCGTACCAACTCCAAGCCCATTCTGACAGGTACCCATCCTGTCAACACGACTGTGGAGTTTGGTGGAACAGCTTCCTTCCAATGTAAAGTCCACAGTGATGTAAAGCCTGTGATACAATGGCTGAAGAGAGTCGACCCAGGCACAGAGGGGCGTTATAACTCCACGCTGGAGGTAGGAGGCCAGCACTTCGTGGTGCTGCCCACTAGGGACGTGTGGTCTAGACCTGACGGTTCCTACCTCAACAAGCTGGCCATCGTCAAAGCACGCGACGAGGATGCTGGAATGTACATCTGTCTAGGAGCGAATACCATGGGCTACAGCTTTCGCAGCGCCTACCTCACCGTTCTCTCAGGTCAGCTCCTGGAATTCTCCCTCAGATCTAGGTGGATTTACAGCATAATATTTACTGTAAAATAATCATAATATTCATGATATAAGACTGTAAAAAAAATATTAATTGGTTCACTGTACATTCCCTTACTATATACTGTGAAGGGCTAACTTTTCATGTATTTTACAGTGAAATATTGTTAAAGTCGTTTTTAGAATTGAAAAACAGCCAGGTAAATTAACATTCCTGAAGTGTTCTAATTTTCTAATTAGTTACATTAGGGTTTATGTTACTTCTTAAGTTGTTAAATAAATGATTATTGGATTATTTTAGTGTCAAGCTTTTGTATGGCACTATGTGCCTTCACTCTAAAGAAAAAAGGTACAAAAGCTGTCACAGAATATATCATATCTATATATCTAAATATCTATATTATGGATAGATAGATAGATAGATAGATAGATAGATAGCGTTTTTTTACTCTATTTTAAAGATTAATTTGTAAAACCTAAAATGTTGCTAGCATATTTTTATGGTAAAGTTATAGCAAAAAAAGCTGCCATTTTTACCAGATTTTTTTTATCTAAATATCTATATTATGGATAGATAGATAGATAGATAGATAGATAGATAGATAGCGTTTTTTTACTCTATTTTAAAGATTAATTTGTAAAACCTAAAATGTTGCTAGCATATTTTTATGGTAAAGTTATAGCAAAAAAAGCTGCCATTTTTACCAGATTTTTTTTTCCCAGTGTATAAGTAAATAATTGCCTCTGTTTGTTTGCAGATCCCAAGGTGGATAAGGACATCATTCCCCGCCACATCAGCCCCGGTCTTCCCTGGCCGCTGATCATTGGGATCCCAGCTGCTGCCCTGCTCATCGTAGGAGCCATCGTGCTCTGGTTGTGCCACAGCCGCAGACGCCAGAGTGCTTTGCCTCCCCGGCCGACGGCCTATCGAGACCACCACATTCCAGACAAGGAGCCCAGCACGGCCAGCGGCATCAACCCTGACCTGCCCAACCAGAGACTAATGGGAATGGGGCCCCCAGCTCTCAGCGGTCCACCAAAGATTTATACCAAGGTCTACACAGACATGCACACTCACACCCACACACACTCCCATGCACACATGGAGGGAAAAGTACACCAGCATTTCCATTACCAGTGTTAACAGGTTACCATCAGGTAACCCATGCTGCTGCCTCTGTTCTCATGAGCTAAGGGCCACCACTTGAGGACCACAACTGTACTGTTCTGATGGAGCCCATTTACCTTGAAATGTGTCAGGTCAAGGAAAATGTCTCACACTCAGTAGAGCTGCAGTGGACCTCAGTTTTCCTTTAGGTTCTTCGGAGTTCAAAATCAATTAACACTGTATCAAAGCAACCCGAGCAAGTGCTAACAATACAAGAACAATACTTGGACCTTTTTGCTATTCAAAAGCCAAGCATTACACAGGAAGTAGAGTGGAGATATTTTATATTTGGAGAAACTGATGATCTGTGTTAAGCATACTGGTGGCCCTGTTTACAATGTATTCTGTCAGTAAATTAGCAAAGATGTGGTGTTTTTTTTCTTGTTTTTGTTTATTATATTGTGAAGAAATGGTGCAAGGAAATGTCAGGGAAAATAGATGGATGACTAAATGGAAAGGGGGTAAGGGCTTCTGTTGTATTACCATTAAAAGGTACTTTGTGTGTATGTATTCAGCTCAGCTTTCTGATGATTGCAGTATTACATAACGTACGATCTCTCTTTGTCAATTCAGTCTCACTGTTTGCTAATTACAGTCGAGGAAGCTATTTTATTTCAAACACATTGTGTATCATTTCAACTTACAGATGAGCTGTAAACATGGCATTGCTGTTTGATGATAATATATTTTAAGACTCCACCAAAAGCTAGTCAGCAGGGTCTTTAGAAACCCCTTGTGAGCCGATATACAAATCTCTTTAAAATCTATAAATGTGACAACATGTTTATCTGAGATACTGCATGCAACGATTTTTACTTTGGTGCTCATGTAAGTGTATTTTAATGATATTTTTGCAAGAAATAAATAATTTTTTTATTTTCCCCCATGCGTTTACAGTTTGACCCCCAAAAGCTTGCGTATTTTCTGTGGGAATTGAGCGTTGGATGCCACCGCAGTGGCTGTTGACTCTCCTCACCCTCCCTAACATGGCCTCAGACCACTGTTAGTTCAACAGGCTGAGGAATGCAATGAGAAAATCAAGTTATTCTTTTCGACACCAGGAAAGGAGGGAAATATTCCCAGCAGGATTTGATGGGTATTAATATTCGAATGGGGTTACAAAGTGGGGGCTACAGTTCTTAAGGCTGTTTCCTCTGTGTTCCCTGTGGATGACAAAGGCAAGAAAAACTCTCCAGCAACACTAAATGCCCCAGAGGTGAGCGCTAACTGAGCACTGGACAGTTGAACTTTTAAAAGAAAAAAGAGAAGGGGTTAGACTGTTTAAATGTAATGAATCAGTTGTGTGAATTGAGGGACTGTCAGTACCTGCCAAAACAATTATAGGGTAATATAGAGAAGAAAAGGCTAGGCTGCCATCTAGAGGCCATAATTAGTGTTACCACTCAATGTGCAATAATAGTGCCTTGAAGTACTATTAATACTTCACCAAAAATGTTTTATAAAACAGTCTCTGAGCTCAGACTAAAATCAAGTAAATTTCAAGTAGAGAAGTAACGCTGTAGGCATCTTTAATGTGATAATTGCAAGGTTAACTAAAGTTGATTTCTCTACATTTCTCTCAGTTCATTGGTCTTCAGAGTGTGTGTGTGTGTGTGTGTGTGTGTGTGTGTGTGGAGATAGATCAATATCTTGCATGTTTTCAAGCTTTTTATCTTGAAAGCATGCAATAGGAACAGCTGATAATCTTTTTCTGTCTGTGAATATAGTGGGTAAAATTATGCTGTTTTTGTCAGTGGTTTAGCAGCCACATCACAATAGTTTGTCTATACTCTAAAAATAGAGTTTTAAGTGTTTCAATCTTACTGTTTTAAATTATAAGTATTAAAAGTTAAAAGTATTGATTTGCATCATACACATACTAACCAATGTTAGTATAAGAATAAACAGAAAACATCTGAGACAGGAATGAGAATTTCATTTTCATTTTCTTTAGAGGAATCTATATTGAGTCTTATAGTTTCTATTTATATGGTGTTTTTGTGTTTGTGGTCTTTTTGTGCTGTGCTACATGGTTTTGACCATGCAGCAGATGCATATCATACTTTTGTACATCTAAAAATAAAATGCCCTTCATGTTAAGGCATAAAGAACACTCCTCCTTTTTGTGGTTTTGATCTGTCCTTTGACAAAGTGACCATTAAAAACCATGCCTTTCATTTACAGAACTTTAGGGTTATGTTTAGCACATTGAGCAGTAGTAGCATGTTATTAGTGTCATACAAAAAAATGTATTATTATTATTAGATTTGCAGAAATTATTATTTTACTCTGATACAGCTAATAGTCATGTGATGCTATGAAACTTTTCATCTAAACTAGAGTGGAAAAAGGAGGGGCTTCAAGTTTTATCTTAGAATTGGACATCGACGCATCTTTAATGTGAGACTTTTCTATGTTCTTCTGCTTTTGAGCGTTGTTTGTAAGTATCATCTTATCATGCTTTGGATCAAAAGGAAAACAAACTGAGGATTTAGTTGTTGTATATTGTACATTTAACATTGTAACATAATGGTTATATTGTTACGGTTTGACTGAAACATTTTTCGACATGAGAAATCACTTCCTTGTAAAGCCAGTATTTTTTTCTTTTCAGGCTCTGAAAACAGCGACTCAGGTAAGGAAAAATGTAATTCTAGATGCAACAATATTTGTGATATATAAGCACTATGCATTACATATATATATATATATATATATATATATATATAATGCATAGTATATATATATATAATGCATAGTAAATATATATATATATATATATATATATATATAATGCATAGTAAATATATATATAGTATGCATAGTAATATATATATAGATTTAGATTTAGATATAAAATACATCTATCTATCGTGATAAGCCTATGTTCTGTTTCAGATGCTGGGACATGTTGTCAGACAGGTAGGGGATGTGTTTTATTTGAAACCCTTTTCCTGTTTCAAGCAGTTTTCCATCTTATTTTGTAATAACTTTCTATGTCATAAGATTATTTTGTGTGTATGAAGCTAGTTTCATCATTTCAGTCACATCATATTTTTTTAAATGTCTCAGGTTATTGCTATGGAAACTTTTACATTCCTATCATCGTAATTCTCTGTGAAGCATTACTGCTTTCTTTTGCTGTAAATGTCTACTGCATTTGCATGACAAGATATAGAGACTCGTGCCAGAACTTTTACAGTATGTAACTTTTATTTTATTACCACTACAAAATAAATGTCATTAGTTATTACAATAAAAATGACAATAATTATCATATGCTATTTTGCCTCTTTTTTAAGATAATTATATTGCTGTCTGGTGTAGTCGTGGAACAGCAAATGAGCCTGAGCAATCAGATGACCAGGTACAGTTTTAGCACATGCAAACATTTTTATTATTTACCATTTTTGTTTTCAAAGATCTTTCATGTGAGTATAAGATCTTTCAACTTTCATAAGTATGTCATATAAAACAATTATGAATTATGAACATACATAATGTAATTATTATATCCATTATAAGATATACTGAGAGATATACTGTGTTTACTTGTAGGTTCCAGACGACAGACAATACTCTGCACAATACTCTCTGAGTGTTTCCAAAGACAAAGGAGAGCGTGAGGAACAAACAGAAGTGAACCCCACTGAGTGTGTGTACTCTGCTGTGAAACACTAGAAAAGATTAGACCTCATCAAAAACATATGCTAAAATTGGTGATATATTCTGCTTTTCTCTCTCTCTCTCTCTGTTATTGTTTTGCATTTTTTATTTAATTTTCATTTAATCTGTCTGTAATTTATATTTAAGCAGATGTTGAATAGTTTTCTGAATATTTTAAAGTTTTGCAGTGGGAAAAAAAATAAAGATGCTTGTGAACTACTGTCCCAGCACAAGAGTCAAAGAGCTGAAGTCTAGTGGATGGTTTATGGTATAACCACCTCACTCACAGTTTACCAGTTTTGAATGGACAATGATAGTAGTTTTTGGTTGATAATTAGTTGCATTAGTAGTGCAGTAGTTTGCTCTTGGCATGTGAGTTCACTGTTGGTTATCGGTTGGTATCTGTATCTTCTGGCTAAATGCAAATTAGCAATAAACACATTTCTGTACGATATGTGCGGTTGCATGAGAAGCATGTACTTCAAAGAAACTGGTTGCTGTCAGCAGTTCAAAACATAGATGCATTTTACTATTGATTTAGCCTTTGTGTGAAGTAGGCTTTAATGTGATGTAGGTTTTTTTTTTTTGTTTGTTGCTTTTTTTTTCAATCATATGTCTGAAATTTGATTTCATCCAGGCCAGCGCAGAATTTAATGTACCGATGTTGTAAATTTACAATTTAAAAAGTCTGTTTAAAGCGGTTTAAATTGAAATGGTATGTGTTGTGACTGAAATGCTCATGTTTTGGTGACAATAAATGGTTAACATTTAACATTTAACAGCACAAGGTTTGTCATTACCTGCAATTTCAAAGCTCACCTTATGAGGGCAGCAGAACTCACAAAATTTAAAATGGTTGAAAAAACGATTTGACTATATTTGAATATAATAAGCTGATTCCTATACTAAATTATAGGCTAGTCTTACTATATGATTGTGATTTTTAAAAGTATTACACTGTAGATTGGATGGGCAAAGTCGTAAAGAGATGGTGATAGCTACTAAAATGCTTTTAACACTTTCTGTGCTTTATCAAGTTTCCTGAGAATTGTCAGATGAATTATGAAATTATTTTGCCAGTGAACACAGAAAGATCTGCCACATCAGATGAACATCACAGCCTCCTGAAGCTCTCAGACGGCGGCTCCTCTCTTGTCTTTGAAACTGCTGGATGACTCGGGATCTGCATGCTTGACCCCAGAGCTGCCCCAGACGTGACAGATAGTGTTAGCATATGTATTACCAGCAAGCCAGAATAACACCAGTCAAGACGAAAGGCCACCCTAGTCTTACAGTTTTACTTTCACTTTTTTCATTTATGGACCGCCTGTGATATGCGCACACATAACAGTAACAGAAAAAAGAACAATAGGCCATTTTTTCACACTTTTTATCAAGACCTACAACGCATGCAACATTTTTTAATACAAAAAAATATGTTTTAATATGTGATAATGGTTTGTCAGCCTTTGTTTCTCCTCAATGGGGCAACTGGGCTTACTTTAATTTAAAATGAATAGATTAAATTCATATGCAGTCCCAGGCTGGATGGTAAAAACCTTATTAGTAGTTACTATAATAGATAAACATTTCTTCTACTGCTGTACTGTCCTCATTTTAGATTTTAAAGAAAATATTTAAATTTAGATTTAAAGAAAAAACAGCAACAGGTGCACAGATGAACGTAGAATGGAAACTTGTGGTTTCACTTTAACACCTCCATCACACCTTGAATAATTACCAATGTCTGGTAAAAGGTCTGTCACAGGAAGAACAGGAAGCCCACAGCAGCAAATGCATGCGTTATACTGTATGTCTCAAATGTATTATCATGCTACATATGATGTTTGTCCAGATTATCCAGGCATTTGTGGTACTTTATCTTAATATATGTAAGTGGATCACAGAGGATCTCTCCTGGACTGACAACACCGCAGCACTGGCCAAGAAAGCACAGCAGCGTCTCTACTTCCGCCTTTTAAGTCAGTGGCTTGTTTTTTAAACCTGGTGTGAATGCTTTTGTTTCTTTATTTCAGATTTTACTCACTGCACGGTTCTTCATCAGCCTGACTCTGTTATCCCATTTGACCCGGGTACCAATGTTACTCTGCAGTGCTTTTTCGCAGAAAACTACAGCATGTATGACATGTTTTGGTACAAGCAAATCAAGGGCCAGCAGCCATGTGCTGTTGTTAAAGCGGGAGCAGTTGCTGATCCCATTTTTCATAAAGGATATATGAACACGCTTCAATATCATCAGGTCAAAGAAAAGACTTTCTCTTAGTATCATTAACATTAGTCACTGGGACGAGGCGGTCTATTACTGTGGAGTGGAGATTTTCTTTGATATTGAGTTTGGAAATGGAGTATTTTTGACGTTAAATGTATCATCTTTTAACTCTACAGGTGAGTTCTTGTTTTATGAGCTGAAAACTCAATCACATCAAAACTAAATCAGATATATTTGCATTTCTTAAGTTTTTCCGTGTGCATGTAAGAGTGATTTTAAGTCATAAAATGAATATTAATTGCACTGTTCTGTTTGTTTTTCAGCTTTAAATCCAACAGAGAGAGATTATCTTATCGAAGTCGTTATCTTTCAGTGCAACATTATTTGAATATGTGCCATGTGGATCATATGTCTGTGCATCAGGATTAAACAAGAAAAGGGTATGTTTTGCTATATTTTATATTATAGATTACATATAATCTATATCTTTTTAATACTCTTCTGCACTCCTATAACCTCAAATGATGTATCTGTAAATTGACCAAATTTACAAAACTCATAACACTGTAGAAAGTGTAATGTCATTTGATAAAAAATAGGTATAAAACCACTGTTTATGTCAACATCATACAGTAAACCTTATATTTGCAAGTGATGACCTTTCAAAATAACTGTTGATTTATATTAGTTAGAAAGGCAATCCTCAGTCACTGTTAATCGAAATTAATTTATCTTTTTTTATAGCTTCATCTCCAGTTTATTCCATCTCCAGTCAGCATCATAGAGGACACATACCTGTCCATATTGAAATGTCTGACGCAAAGGTAAAGTAATTGTTATTGTTTTTTCTCCAAATTTCTGTTTGTGAAGTCAGAATATGTTTTTCGATTTCTAGGAATAAAAGTTTCAGAGGAGCTTGTGATCTAAACCAGTCATAAAAATCCACAAGCTGATGCTTACACATACTTCTGTCATTTTTAATCACTGTAAAATCAATTAAAATCACACCAGACTGAGAGCTTTTATTTTAACAGATGAAAATCTAAGATTGTGGCCTTTAGTTTGCACTAACCTCTTCTTCTTTTTTCTTCTTTTTTTTTCTATATTTATTTGTAATTTTTTTTTTACAGTCACACATCCAGTTTTTGATGCTAATCAAGATCAAGAAGCTTGAGGGGACAATGATGCCCAATAAAATAATTTGAGAATGAAACATCTTGGTCAAAAAAAAAGAGGGAAAATTGGCCAATTTCTTTAATATAACATATTTGTAACAATTACTGTATATTTGATCATTCAACATTGTTTGTTCAGTAGAATTTACAATTTGAATAAATGAGCATTGGCAACTTTTTAAGTTCCATTTAATGGGGATTGCAAAATGAATTTTGTGGGGGTGAGAGGGCGGGAGTTAATAAAAAATGTAATCACAACTGTGTAAATTCAAATATGTTGTATGTACACAATTTTATTACAAAATTAGATGCAATGATGGAATTTGCAGAAAGACGCATGTAGCTAGTTAGTAAATTAATCACCATAAATTTGCTGTCTAATTCTATACACTTCTGTACTCATCTACGCTATGGTCAGTCTCATGGGGGTTATTGACTTGGCTGTACACACTGTCTTGAGGTGTTTCCCCCTTCCTTCTCACTCTTCTGTTTTTTCCCTCCTTAAAATGCAAAGCAGCATAACTCAACTCCATTGCATCATGGTCCTAAGAAGTAACACATGACAGAAAGATGCAGTTAAAAGAAAATGTATAAGAAAAAATAAAAATCTTTTTATGTCATATTTTATTTAATTTCATATTAAATGTACTGTTGAAGAATAGAAAGTAAGAATTTAAAATAAAATTAAATAATATGAAATTACAAATTACACCACCCAGCATCATATTTGCTAAATTAAATTTTGGGGTGCTGATTTCCAAAATAGTGCCTGTTTTGCTCTAGCACATCAAACTTCCTCACAAAATATGATATGCATTTCATAGCATTTTTGTTTTTGGCAACCATTCTTGTCTTGCAACAAAAGTCTTGTATAATCCCTTAATCGCCAGAAAAACTGCGACAAAGACATGATTCATATCTTCTTCTGAACAAGGTTACATTTGTTCAATTCTTAGCCGATTTTCACATGTATGAATGATTCTGCAGATATATTTTTATGATTATAATCTCAAGGTTTCAAGGTTAGAATTATGGCCAGAGACAGAAGAAAATGTAAATGATTTTGCTAAATCCGTGGGTTTTTTACCACATCCAAACAGCAACAGAAAATTTACATTTACATTTGAATTTTGTGAAAAAGCTTATTTATAAACTTTTATGTTATTTATGTAACTTTCTTTGACATTAAATGAGTACATGAACATACTTTTCCACTCCTTTGCAGAATTAAATGATACATTTTGAACACTTCTTTGAAGTATACTTTATTAATACTGTCATGAAAACCAACATTTTTGATATTTGAAAAATGTTCATTCATATTTTGTGGGGGGGGGACTACGCAATGGAAAGTTTTCTCTGATATTTTTAAACTCGGCTTCATCAAATTAGGTAATATTAGTTTTTTTCTGCAAATCAGCAGATTGTTTTTTTTTTTTTTCCAAGATGCAGGGCTGTGTTATACATAAAATACATGACTGAATTGAAATTGATTTATGACGCACACCTGACACGAGGGATGTTCTTTTTCAATGTCTTGAAGCCTTTTTTCTGGTTGAAAGAAAAACAACATTGCAATGGAAGCTTTTGTAAAAAAAAAAAAAAAGAAATGTTTTGTCAGATAACTAAAACAGTATTTAATATGTCAGTTCAGGAAGAAAATTTCTTAAAACTTTTTAGAAGTGGTTTTTTTTTTGCTAACCATTTAAATATAATTTACATTACCCACAAAGAGAGTGATTTTTATTTAAGCCCATTAAAGTAAGCCTATGTTTATTTTAAGGAGACAAATTAGATCAAAATGCTTACCTTTGTTATTGTAGTATCTTTCCTTTTTATGACTTAAAACAGCTTGAGCAGTGATCACAATTATACAAACGCCCAATAACACACCCAAGATAATCACCAGAGGATCCACTGGCTTTACTGCAGAACAGTAAAATAAAACAAATTGTGTGTATGTGAATGTACTGTGTCCATTGCAGAGATGTACATTTATGATTTATATTAAACATTTAATAGAATTACATGAATACAACGTTATACATTAATTAAAATGTAAACATTTCCAATATTTAGTCAATTGGCATATAGAGAGGCTCTGTTTTATACAACAAAGATGTGTTCTCCATCAAAGAACGCATACAGAAATATTTCAAATGAGCAACTCAACCATTTATGATAAAAAAAAAAGCTTTTTTTTTAGAACTAAAACTTTTAGTTGCTTACAAAATATTAAAAAAGCCTGAGAAGAAAATAATTCGCACTTACCCATATTTATTTGTGTCCCATTCCCAAAGAGAATTTTTCCACAGGTGACCACAGCGCAGTAGTAAGTGCCCGTGTCCATTTGGCTGCTAATGTTCTTAAACAGTTTGAAAGTGCAGCTCCGTGTAGAATCAGTCTCACAATGATTAGACTGATTATGAGTGTAGAGGATTTCTGGAACAGATTTTCCTGAATCAGATCTGAACCAGAACATCCTGATATCTGTGGTGCTGTGTTCATACAGCACAGCGCACTGCAGGGTCACTGTGTCTCCAGACCGGACAGGCTCTGATCCAGGATGCTGAAGAACAGACACCTTGGATTCATATCGGTTGTTTTTTGACCCTAAACAGACATGGAGACATTTTATGCATATGCAAAATCACATGCTTCAGCAAAGGACTTATTTTAGAATTGAAATTAATGTGGACTATAATTTTGCAAATAATCATATGTAACAAATACAATTATAGTGTTATAGTATATAAATACTATTATAGAATTATAGTATTTCCCGTATTATTTACTAAAGATCCCCCCCGCCCTGCAACTTAAAATAATGGTTGTAAGAAATTTTAACAAGTAGACTACATGATTTGAATATTCAATAAATTTACTCCTGAAGGATAAAACACAAACCTTTCAAAGCCAAATATGTGCCTCCAGCAAAGTGAGTTTCATACTTTCTCCAGCCACAGTAATACATTGCTTCATCCGATGAAGTGACATTTGAAATCCTTAAATGACATTTTTCTGTGTCTGTCTCAATGCTAAAACGTGAGGATTTAAAGTTGTCAAAGAAATGAGGAGTTTTGGCTAATTTCTGCACCATCGCAACAGCTTGTGGATGGTGTCCAGAAGTTTGCTTGTACCAAGTAATTGGATCAGTGTGATCTATCAGAAAAAAACAGCGCAGAGTGACATTGTCCCCAACAGAGACCATCATCACTGGATCTGGTTGATGAAAATCCTTAGAATGTGTTGGGTCTGCAGGGAGGAAAAACGACTAAATAAGAAAACAATGTTATTTCATCTATGTGACAGTGTTACACAGTAAGCTCATATTTCAGAAAACAATGTTGTCATTGTGAGTACCATGTTAAAGTTAAATGTAGGTATATATACGTTTTTTTAAAGCCCCATAATTACTTACAAAAGTAATTTATGAGATGTTTAACATTTTTTTCAATAGGCAAAAAAATACATAAACAATTTTAAAAATCCTTAGTTCAAGGTAATACATTCTTTAAATAAAACTATTGCATTAGACAGAGAAATACAGCCCTCATTAAATTTATGTTCAAAACAATTATTTAGAAAAGTTCTCTACAGGGATAAAAAAAAAACATGAAATTATAGAAATTACTGGAGGTGACTTACCTTTGTATATTAAAGAAAAATATTAAAGAAATGCATTTAGATACAGTATATGTGTTACACACTTACACATTTCACATAGAAGCATGACAGATATCCACATAACCATCATCATCTCAGCAGACTGTGAATGATTGGCTTGCCTTCATAAACTACTGCAAGATTATACTGTACACCTCTGTATTGTCTGTCCTTTCGTGACATCACAGACTTCCTGTAACCTTTTCTTGTAAACATTACTGCTGTTTGTAGGACAGTCAGGATATAATCTCAAAGAAGCATCTCAGTATGTTGAAAAAAAAACATTGTGAATGTCAGCTACCAAAAATCACTTTGATATATGAAATTTGCGAACTTTTATACAATTTAAAAAGTGCATCAGTGAAAAGGTGAACAAACGTAAAAACTTTGAGATGTTTGAAGATCACACTGTACAATTAAAACTTTTAACAGTCTGCTCTAACAGTCACGAATGTACAAAGGGGTCAGTTACATTAAATATACATACATAATAATTGCATCAAATTAAGTAAAGACAAGGCCATATGTTACTACATAAATAAATAAGTTAATAAATAAATGCTATAAGTTTGATCGCAACATTATAATCATTGCTGTTAATAGTGTTCACCGTCTGTTTGATTACATGACATTAACTAACTGTTTGATTTTACCGTACATTTCTGCCATATGGACATCAAGTTGAGATAGTCACCACTGATAAGCTATTACTAAATATAATGTAGAAACTTTAATTTTCTGTAAAGCTGCTTTGCAACGATTTGCATCATGAAAAGCGCTATACAAATAAACTTGAATTGAATTGAATGAATAAATAAAAAATACAAGACTAAGTTTTTAAATCTTTGATTCAAGAAATATTTCAAAAGACTTGTCAGTGAGTAAATAAAAGCAAGATTCCAGCACACTTTGTCTATCAGGGTCAGCTCATTAGTCCCTATCTGAAGGTTTGGGACTCTATGCATGTGCTTGGGCTGAGTAGCAACCTGCACTTAAATCATTCCTGCAGGTTGATTGTAAATAAAAGGCTAGTAGGCTAGTAAATAAAAACAACTTTGAAGCCAAGGTAAAAAAACAGAATTTAAAAGAAAGTGTTGTGGAGACCCAAAGGAGCCTAATAGACCCAAACTAACAAACTTAATAACAAAACAACAGGAAGAGGTGGGACATCAAAGTGGGGAAATTAGTACCACAGAAACGTAGGCCTATGTGTGGTAAACCGCTTTTAAAGCATCACAGGGAAAACGGCGTTCACGTTTATTAGAGTTTTCATTACTCGGGAGAACAAATAATAGGGAAGTGTGGAGAAAGCTGCTTATAGCCTGCTGACGACGCCAAATGTATACGGTGCTAACACAGCTCATATGTAAACCGTCGCTTTCGCACAACAAATGGTATTCTGGTGGTCTGTGTTTATCTCTGTCTAATGGGACCGAGATTTAAAAGGAAGGCATCTACGCATTACAAAAAAGACTTGGCACGACAAAGGAAAGGGGATAGGCCTACAATCATGACCAGAATTGGACACAATAAATTTAATAGTACATTTAATCTTATAGGGGAACATCTAACTGGATTTTGTGAACATTATCAAATATCATGAACAGCAGAACATGTGATTATTTGCAGTTATTATGAAATATAAAATAAATGGAAAGAATCTGAATAATATTCACATACTATGCTTTCTAAACAGTGGGGTAGAGTGGGGTAAAACGCCCCCTACTGTTTTTCCCAAAAAATCACTATCAGAATCAGAAAGGGTTTTATTGTCAAGTGTGTTACACACAAGGAATTTGTCTTGGTGACAGGAGCTTCCAATGCAAAGAAAAAGTACAGACATAGTGCAGACATACATATAATTTGACATACATATAATAGATATACCTAAATATAACACTAATAATAAAGAGAATAGACAATTAATTAAAATAATAATAACTATGTGGCACTAAAAATATAGAGAAAAAATACCATACTGTACAAATGTGCTGTTTAAAGATGAACAGTGATGAAAAGTATTGCATTGTTCAGGTGGAATATGGCCTAAGGAAAAAAACTGTCATGATACTTGTTTTGTTGTTGCTATGGACCACATTGACAAGAGTAATGTAGACGTATTCACTGTGAAGCTTACACTGGTGACATTCCTGAGAGAAAACGGATTTCACAGTATAAGTGATCTAATTTTCAGCAGTAAGAAAAAAGTGTTTTAAAGCTTAAAACATCACAGAACATCACAGTTATATGTGATATAAGAATAGTAGGCCGCTAGTTATTTAAGGAAAATATAATAATATTTTCAGAATGACATCATTTTATGTATTTTTTTTCCCAAAACTAGTCTGTGGGGTAAAAACGCCCCCAAGCGGCATCGCTCCCACTATCATATTACTGCAGTTATTCCTTTCTGAAGATCACATCTTTTGTTTTAAGAAAATTACCTCAAATTAGCATCAGCTATAGTTAGCTAGCTAGTTAGCATCAGCTAACAATATTTTTTAAATGATTTGATTTTCAGCATGGTTCATTAATAAATACTCATATTTTTCTACTGTTATATTAGCTTGTCTTATAATCTAAATCTATAATCTAAAACTACTTGTACTCTGATTTTGCTGTAAACGTATAAAGAAAATTGCTTTGTCAGAGTGGGGGCATGTTTGTTCATGTTCATGGATCTGCGCTTAGAATTTTCACCTGAAATGGTAAATTATCTGGGTACTTTTGGGATACTATGTACTACAATTCAGGACACACTAATTTGAACTTTGAATAGGACAGAGTTGGGGAAAACGTCCTAGTTTTCAGTGACAATGACATAAATTATGAACCAAGTGTGTACTTTTTTTTTTAAACATGAGATATCGAACCTGATGAAAAAATATTCAATTATTGTTATCTGTGTTATATTTCATCTGCAAAAACATTATGAAAGAGTGCATACTTTTAGGGCATAGTATAAGTAGGTGGATTGGGGCACAGCATGCTACTTTGTAACTTAGAAGATGGCAGTAAATGCAACATTAAAAGGATGCAAGATGCTGTTAAAACTTAACGAAGAAGAAGAATGCTGCGTTCCAAATGAAATAAATCCTCAGAAGAGGATTGAAGTGATAACAATCGTAGCTGCAATACTGAAGGGTCGTTACAAACTGAAGTGCTCAAAACTAGCCACTTCAAAGGGCCCTTCGTAATGAAGGATTTCGGATGAGCACCTCCTTAGTTTTTTGGTCCCCACACCCTTCTGCCCTCTGAAGCTCTCACTCTGGAGGAAAAACCCTTCGAAGGGATCAGGGCATAGAGATGAGCCCTTCAGAACGGAATACAGTATTCATCTCTGATCAAAAACCATTATGTAAGCACACACAGAAACATGTTAAATTCTTAACTTTGTGCATGATCCCCCAAATGCTTAGCAGTAAGTTTAAAGAAGCCCCTTTTGTTCATGTTTACCTTTCATTCTATTTTAGTAATATTTAAAAATATATTAATATCTGTGATTATGACATAAACTGGGAGTGATATTTTAAATGCATGTTATCTAGATATATTAGTACTAATTTTGCACAACCAGCCTTCATTAAAATCTGTAAAATCTGATTTGTAAACTGATTTGTAAAATCATTTACAAAGAAAACCGTCTCGGTTACGTATGTAACCCTCGTTCCCTGAAGGCGGGAACGGAGACGTCATGTCATGACAGACGAATTGGGATCTTGCTTCGAGAGACCAATCTACTTCGAGTGTAAACTAAAAGAGCCAATGCACATTGGCATGCGATGATTGCATCCAGCTGCCACTGGTCACAGCGTGAGCATAAAAAGGCAGCAAATGCAACGCATACCAGGTTTTCGCTGAGGAGCCGAGCCGGTGACCCGGCCGCTCAGCAGTGGTACAGCAGCCGTGGCGACGGGACGTGACATCTCCATTCCCTCTTTCAGGGAACGAGGGTTACATACGTAACCGAAACGTTCCCTTTCAGTCTGTCACTACGAGTCACGTCGTGACCGACGAATTGGGATCCCTACCAAAGCGCCATGGATGCTGCCCCTTCCAGTGTCCTGTGCGAGCCTCCTGTGCTCCTTTTTGGTGTAGGCCAGGGCTCGCAACAAGAAGACCAGTCACTGTTGTCGAAGCACTACCCAATCAGTGAGATTGGATAACACTGGGAAAACGTACCCGTACCACTTAGAACAGGAACGTTGAGGAAGCCCCATCCTTCCCGAAGAAGGTTTCGGAAGCACTTACACATATGGCATCCGTTTAGGTGCATATGGAAGATTAGAGGTGATTGTAACCCTCATGGAATGGCAGAAGTCTGCCAGGGAAACACGGGCTCTGAGGCTATACTGTGGACTTTACACATATGGGAACCACTTAGGCCTCTACATATAGAACCCAGCCCTCTACCGGTTCTCACGGATTCAAAGAGTGAGGGCCTGGCACCGGACGTTCCGCCATGTCTGGCTGCTGAGGGGACGGAGTAGCTCGACAGGGCCTACAGTACGGACACTCTGGAGCAGTTTTAGCAAGCCGACACTAACCGGGGCCTCCTCAGTGCCTCTACCCATTTGAGGTGAGAACACAGGAGGATACCGGCTCCACACGAAGGCTATAG
>NW_015558646.1:1064256-1075450 GCF_001515605.1 Sinocyclocheilus anshuiensis
CTGCAAAGGCTCAAATGGGCCCTGCTGTGGTGTTTTAAGCACCAGAGACAGGTCCCAAGAGGGTATAGAGGAGGGCCGGGGAGGATTTAACCTTCTGGCCCCCCTAAGGAACCTGATGACCAGATCATGCTTCCCTACCGACTTCCCTTCCATGGGGTCATGGTTAGCAGCAATCGCAGCGACATAGACTTTAAGGGTGGAGGGAGACAGCCTTCGCTCCAACCCTTGCTGCAAAAAGGAAAGCACAACCCTGACTGGGCATCTCCGGGGGTCTTCTCAGTGAGAAGGACACCACTCGACGAACAGGTTACACTTCAAAGCGTAAGCATGTCTCATAAACGGTGCTCTCGCCGAAGTGATGGTGTCAACTACCTCTTGGGGTAGGTCACCTAGAACCTCCGCGTCCCGTCCAGGGACCAGACATGACGTTTCCAGAGGTCTGGACGTGGGTGCCACAGGGTGCCTCGTCTCTGAGTCAGTAAATCCTTCCTCAGAGGAATCTGTCAGGGAGGAGCTGTCGCGAGGAGCATTAGTTCGGGGAACCAGGCCCGAGTGGGTCGTCCTCCCTGACCTTGCACAGCGTCTGTGCGAGAAGGCTTGCTGGGGGAAGCGCATACTTGCGCAGGCCCCGCAGCCAGCTGTGTGCCAGTGTGTCCGTGCCGAGTGTTCCCTCGGTCAGAATCAGAAGGAAACAGGTCTACCTGAGCGGCTCTGAAACGTCTCCAAATCAGCTGGACCATCTGGGGATGGAGTCTCCATTCTCCTGGGAGCATAGCTCATGCCAGCTTGTCGGCCATACGGTTGAGCAGACCCAGAATGTGAATGGCACGAAGTGACCTCAGAACCTTCAAATTGATATACCAGTGCAGTTGGGGGCCCGTCCACACCACCGACACTGCGTGCCCATTGTACGTGGCCCCCTAGCCGGTGGTGGAGGCATCCGTGTAAACCACAGCATGACTGGAGACCTGTTCTAGGGGCACTCCTGCCCGAAGGAACGTAAGGTCTGACCACGGAGTGAAGGTTTGGCGACAGGCCGGTGTAACTTGGACCCGGTGAGTGCCGCGCTTCCACGCCCACCTCGGGACTCAGCCATAAAGCCAGTGCTGGAGTGGTCTCATATGCAGTGTAAGTGCCGCTGCGGCCGCCATATGCCCCAGGAGCCTCTGAAATAGTTTCAGTGGAACCGCTGTCCTGCCCCTGAACGAATTCAAGCAGTTCAGCACCGACCGCACACATTCCTCTGTGAGGCGTGCTGTCTGTTCGACCGAATCCACTCCATAACGAGAAAAGAGATCCTCTGCATCAGGGAGAGTTTGCTCTTTACCCAGTTGACCCGAAGACTCAACTAGGGAACAAGAGCCCTGCTCCGCGACTTTCGTGAAGACACGGGGAGACAGGGAAAGCCCAAAGGGCAGGACCTTGTACTGGTATGCATGTCCCTCGAACGCGAACTGCAGAAATGGTCTGTGGCGCGGAAGGATCGATGCATGAAAGTACGCATCCTTCAGGTCGATCGCTGCAAACCAATCTCGGGGACGGATGCACCCGAAGATGCGTTTCTGCGTCAACATTTTGAACGGTAACCGGTGCAGGGCCCGGTTCAATACACGCAGGTCCAAGATTGGCCGTAACCCACCGCCTTTCTTGGGTACAATGAATTAGGGGCTGTAAAACCCTGTTGAGTAGAGCCTTTGTTGACGCTCTCGAACCGCCCGCTGCTGCCTGCTGGCGACAGAGGAGGATGAGTGCAGTCCGGAGTTGAACCGTCCGCGACCCTCCGTGCCCTTTTGGGACCCAGAGATAGTGAAAGCTGGATGCAATCATCGCATGCCAATGTGCATTGGCTCGTTTAGTTTACACTCAAAGTAGATTGGTCTCTCGAAGGGCTGAGTAGCGCTAGCCAGGCACCCAGATACCGTGCAAGCGAGACCAACGGAACCACCGCCGTACCCGCAGTGGGGCAGCGAGGTGGAACGCAGGTACCCAACTCGGACAGCTTGTGAGCGGACCGAAGAGGGGTCTGAGTGTGCGGTGCAGCACTTACCTGGTTCCACAGTTTGGCAGAGGGTGCGTGAGTAGAGCCTTTGTTGACGCTCTCGAACCGCCCGCTGCTGCCTGCTGGCGACAGAGGAGGATGAGTGCAGTCCGGAGTTGAACCGTCCGCGACCCTCCGTGCCCTTTTGGGACCCAGAGATAGTGAAAGCTGGATGCAATCATCGCATGCCAATGTGCATTGGCTCGTTTAGTTTACACTCAAAGTAGATTGGTCTCTCGAAGCAAGATCCCAATTCGTCAGTCATGACGTGACTCGTAGTGACCAACTGAAACGGAACTACTAATGTTACAGCATTGTGGGTAACCCAAAATTTGACAGAACTTTGTTTTATAGTTCAGAAGATAACTGGAAAGTGAAGAGGACCTTTTTCCCCCTATAAGTGTCTCAACCAATGGTAATTAATCTGAGTAAGTTAGTCCAGGAAGTACTGTATATAAGGAACTCCTGCTTTGCAATAAAACTATTACCAGTTTGATGGTACATGGGCAGCAGAAAAATTTTTACATTATTTTTACAATGAATCCTTGTACATTTTTCACTGTTCTTTGTATTTTACGTAAGTCATGTTTTATTGAAATTTATTTTACAGTTTTGAAATATTTATTTTAAATGATTGCTGTGATTATTTCGTTTTTAGAGCTCTGTGGATTTTTGTGATTGATTTTCTGAAAACATATTGTGAATTAGTTATTTATTTTTACTGAATATCCAGTTCATGTCTTAACCTGTGGGCGTGATCAGTTTTTTCAGGTACTGCATATCCTCGTGTTCATCAGCCAGATAAAGTCATAACTGTGGCGCTTGGCAACACTGTGACTCTGCAGTGTTGTTCAGATAAAGACAACATATATTGGTATAAGCAAATTGCTGGACAACCACCTCGAGTCATGTCAGCATTTCAGAAAATGTCAGAACCCATATTTTACAAAGAGTTTAAAAATGATCGATTCTGGGGCAAGAGATTGGGCAGCTCCTCCAATCTGACAATTTCAGGCATCATTCAGTCAGATGAAGCAGTGTACTATTGTGGAGCAAAAGCATTTTATATTGAGTTTGGAAGTGGAACACATCTGATCATTAAAGGTAAATTTTCAAAATCATCAAAATCATGATTACAGTGACTATCAGTCCATATGAGTTATATTGTATTTAGTCTATTTGTGAAGATTATGCACATCTGTAAATTACAAAATAGAATAAGATATTTATGAATCTCTAACACAATTGGGTTAAAGATTTATTTTATTATATTTAATTGTGTATTTATTTATTTGAGTAGGTCGACAAGATGCAGCGTCAAAGATCTCAAAGTCTGATCATCTAAGTGACTTCACAGAATGTCAACAAAAATGCTTTGAAAAAAGTACAAACCAAGTGAAGAATGGTAAACAAGCACTGCTTTCATTTAATTACTTTTGTGACAGAAAAGTCTTCATAATAAATCTAGAAACATTTAATGTGCATACATTTCAGAAGAAAGGCTCTGTCCAGCAGTGCTTGGGTTGGCATGTGCTTTGGGACTTTGTGGAGTTCTAATCTTTGCTCTTGTGGGTTTTATATTTAAGAGAGGTATGTGTGAACAGTGTCTGAGTAAGTCTGCTAGGATTTTTTCTTTTCTTTTTTCCCCCTTTTTGCATTTATCTTTGAAAATGCTTATAGTTGTTTCTGTATCTTTTTCATACAGTGCAAGTTTCTGGACAAGACAATGAAGTGAGAGGTGCTCAGGTAAGAGGATGAATTTGCTGTCTATATTAAAGAGGAATCTTTACCTTTAGTAATGCTTTAAATGTCATTTTGATTAGTTTGGACTGCCAAACTACGCTGAAAAAATTATTAATTGAGTTTACTAAATTGAGTGAGTGGCTGCAATCAATTTATTTTAGCTACATTTAACTTTCAACATATTATTTTTAATTAAATTTAGCTAAAATACATTTTTTGCAACCACTTACCGTAAAAAAATCTAGTATCATTTTTTTCAGTGTAGGATGTTTTGTTTTGTTCAGCTCCAACAACAAAATGGTATTTAACCAATTACTGTTAGTTTTCTAATTTCATGTTGCTTTTTGAAATTAATAAGTGAATAAGTGTAGCCTATATCTATGTCATTGTGATTTGCTTTATATTTATAAATGCAGTGAATTCAAATACAAGTCAGCTTTATCATTTTGGTAACCTTTTCTCTTCAGAACCCTGATGATGAGAATTTGACATATGCAGCCTTGCGATTCAGTCAGAGAAAAATTAAATCTGGAGGAAGGAGAGAAAAATCTCAGCAGTGTGTGAACATGATTCTTTAAAATACAAGAAGTCAGTCTGGTTTCTCCCAAGGTTTTTTTCTCCATTTTGTCACCGATGGAGTTTTGGTTCCTTGCTGCTGTCGCCTCTGGCTTGCTTAGTTGGGGACACTTATTTTCCAGCGATATCGTCGACTTGATTGCACAGATACTATTTAAACTGAACTGAGCTGGATGATGACATCACAGAATTCAATGATGAACTGCCTTTAACTGAAAATTGAGTGTTTACTATTATCCTTCTGCATTATTGACACACTATTTAATACTGTAAAGCTGCTTTGACACAATCTGTATTGTTAAAAAAGCTATATAAATAAAGGTGACTTGACTTGACTTTAAATGTTCAGTAGTTATTGTCTTCCGCTGTTGTGCTGTATTTAATAAATATAAAATGGTGAGTTGTATAAATATTGAGTGTATTATTTATCAGGTTGTTTCATTGAGATTATTTTAATATGAAGAGTATTTTTATTAATTGATTATCTTGGTCTTGTCCATTCATTTTCTCTCCACTGTATCCATTCTTCTGACAAGGGATCTGTTATCTCTAAGATAGATTCATTTTATATGCTCAATATAAATTTTATATGCTTTATATGCTCAATAACATACAGAAATTGACTTACACTGAGAAATATTCGCTGAAGTAAAATAAATAAATAGTCCTAACCTCATTTATGTAAAAATTTCCAAAGGACAGTAAGCTGAGATGCATTGCTTATACATTATATGCCTTATATGTAGCTGTCATAAGTCTTATTGCATCTGGGTAACAAGAGGATTATAGAAATAAATGTCTTTTTTTTATGTCAAAATACATTTGAAAGGTTATTTTGAGGTAAACTAAACATGCATCTAATTGAAACAATACACTTGAAAGAATAAGGTTACTAACAACTAACCAAAATCAGTGTCATGTTTGCTGATAAGATTTATGCAGAAATACTTTTTTAATTATTTTAAACACTGTTTTTCACACTCAGCAGCCGATGTAGTCGTGAATGGAATTTATTCTGCGCTGTTAAAGCAACACTAGCATGAAGGTGTTGTAGTGCAATAAATGTGTGATTGCTGCTCTGATGATTGTGTGGTAATAGTGTGTTAATAGTGGGGGGGGGATAACGTCATTTTGTATTACATGTGTATTACTTGGTGACACTTTTACAGTGTTCCAATGTTGTACTCAGAAACAATATTTGAGTATTACACATTGCGTGCTATTATAGTTGAGGTAAGGTTTGTTTTGTTTATTTGTTTGGAACATTTTCTTCCACAAAATAAGGAATTAAGAAAGTTTCATCACCTTGTAACCTGCAGCATATACTGTCCAAACCCTAAACAAATTAAATATATAACTACACTCTAAAAAATGCTGGGTTAAATTCAACCCAGCGCTGGGTGAAATATGGACAAACCCAGTGAATGGGTTGTTTTGACCCGGCGGTTGGGTTAAATGTCTAACCCGACCTTCTGGGTAGTTTTATTTAACTCAACTATTGTTTAAAAATTTACATTTACATTTACATTTAGTCATTTAGCAGACGCTTTTATCCAAAGCGACTTACAATTGGGGGATACATAAAGTGCAGCCGTCTGTCTCTTCTGTTGACTAATCGCTTGACCAAAATTACTATATGGCTGGTTTAAAATTAACCCAAAATAGGTTGTACATTAAAAATAAGACACATAATTACTAGAGGCATCATCAATAATCAAAAGGTGAGAATGTATTAATAAACAACTTAAAAAAAAAAATGTTATTTACTATTTATTCATCTTATTAATAAATGTTCATTTATTGAACATATTCATACATGTTTATTTCCAACCCATTTTGGGTTCATTTTAAGCAAGAAATATAGTCATTTTTAAGCAATAGTTGAGTTAAATAAAACTACCCAGAAGGTTGGGTCAAAACAACCCAATCGCTGAGTTTGTCCATATTTCACCCAGTGCTGGGTTGTTTTTAACCCAGCAGTTTTTAGAGTGTAATTTTTGTAATTTCCAAATGGATACAATTACCTTCCAATAGAGTTTGGAACTTATACATTTCCTTTTATTTTTGCATATACACGGTATGCCTCCTGAATGTGAACTGATCACTGTGTGGGAGGGTTAAGATTCAGTCTCAGTTTAGGCTCCGCCTCCACCACAGTGGATGAAACACCCATCTTGGTTTCTAGTGTTTCAAAATGTGCTTTTGTATGTGTGTTTGCCTGTCCCGAATTTTCAGGCAGGCCATTATTATATATTATATATCATATAATTCATATAAGAGAAAAAGACACCACAATAGTTGTGTTGTAAAAAATCTATCCCTCTATCTGTGTATGAACATGATTAGTTCTGGCTCTAAAACACACTAATAAAAGATTTTGTATCTCTTGGGACCATCAAATGTATCAAAGTGTCAAAGATAAAGATGCATCAACCTGTGTTTGTGTTCAGTGTTGGAATGCACTTGCATGTGTGAGTGGATGTGTGAGTTTTTATGTGCATGTGTGCAGGAGTGCATCTGTGCTTAAACGTGTGAGCATGTGTATGAGGTATTGTGCAGACTGTGAGACCTGTTATTTTAAGCGGTTTCTCTGTACCGCTCTTGTCCTCCCGTCACCCACCACCCTCGCTTAAGTTACCCATGACCACTCATATCTACTGACTTACACCATCCTCAGTGGGTTTCTCAGTAAACAAGTCACTTGCCACAACAGCTTTTAAAATTTCCACAGGATGTATAGTTATTTTTGCCACTGTTAAAGTTAGTAGTGCTCAAATGCATGTTGTTATTTAAGGGAGAACTCAAAAAGGTCATCTCTAGGAAGCACTTAATCGCGGATATTTTTATGCTTACACTCTTAAAAATAAAGGTGCTGCACGATGCCATAGTAGAACCTTTTTGTCTAAATGGTTCCATAAATAACCTTAAACATCTGAAGAACCTTTCTGTTTCACAAAAGGTTCTTTGTGGTGAAAGAAGGTTCTTCAGATTATAAAAAAGTAAGAAAGAGATAGTTCTTTAAAGAACCTTTGAGTGAATGGTTCTTTGTGGAACCAATAATGGTTTTTCTATGGCATCGCTGTGAAGAACCGTTTGAAGCACCTTTATTTTTAAGAGTGTATAGTAACATTACAGTTGCAACTAAATTTATATTGCATTTAAAAATACTTGTATTCATCTTTTAATGGAAAACCTGTTCTGTGTTGGTTTTTGTGTGAAAATGTATAAATGTGCTCAACACTAAAACTCTGTGCAAAAGATACAGTCAAGCTTAAGGGGTTTTAATTATGTTGTTGATAATCAGGAAGACCTTATAGCTCTCTGTGCTAAAACCACAATGATGCACAATAAGTTTCCAAACCATGGCCACTATGTGCAAAGACAAAAACTGCTGCTCAGTAGTGTGATTCAAAACAACGGCCATACAACTGCCGTTACTGTCAGACTGGGACTAGTTGTCATACATGGAATTTGTCACAAAATTAAACTTTTTTTAGTAGTGGAATATGTTGATTTTAAAGAGCTAATTCAAAATGCAAATGCATTGTCCAAACCGAAATACATAAAAATCATAGTTTTGCTATAGCTATTGAGTGAACAATTGAACACAATACAACCACATTAACATCCATTCAGACCAGATTCAACTATAATGATTTAGATTTTAAACTTTTAAGAGTTTTTTTTTCCTTCTTTTTTTTCATTAATATCGAGATGGGCCAAGTTGTCACATTATTGTTATTAATGTTATTATAACTTACATTTATACAACTTTATTGTATTGTTTAATTTTGCCTTGAAAGCCTATAACACTGTTTAACGACAGTTTCTATTGTGACAAAATACCCCATATTGTGACAACTCTGTCCAGCTACTGGGGCATGTTGTCACAAAGGTCAACACAGGCCCAGTGTACAGTATATTTTAATTCTAAAACCTGTGGATTTTTTTTTTTTAATTGCATTTATTTTTTTGTGCCCATGTCTGTATATTCAGCCTGAAAGAAATGGATCTCTTCACTATTCTTCATAACACCGTTAATCTCTAGCGCCATCTATTGGTTCAATGTATATTGTGTAATTAATCTGTCCAGAAAAATAGTTTCATTTGGCGTCGAGATAGATATATAAGTTTTACAAAGGTTTTTTATATATTATTCTTATTTTTAATGATGTCTCTGTGGCTTCCATGTCGACTAGTTTATCTGTCCCAACTGCACGTGTTGATCTTTCTCATTTGATATTGCCCTGTTGTAACATGTTGATTCTTATCTAGAATTTGACTACGCCTTCCAGGCAATGATTGAGGATGAAAGGGCATGTGTTCAGGCTTCCTTTGCAGGTAAACATTAACTCTCTTTACTGTACAGTTGGCCTTATCCCCACCCTGAGGTGGTAAATCAGCCAAGGCTTATATAATGTGTCAGATCGCCTCGCCCTCCTGCAGCGGGAGTTTTTCTTCTGGGTGATATTACAATCTCTCAGTCCATATCCAGCTCCAGAGAGGTCCACCATCATGTTGTTCGGTCAGTGGGCTCTCCTCTTGACCGTGTGGATGCTTCGTGTGGAGGTTTCGTCTTTTAACCTGGACAAGCAGAACGTGATGAACATGCATGGAGAAGCTGGCACTTTGTTTGGGTTTTCTATGGCTATGCACCATCAGCTCAAACCTTCAGAGGAGCGAGTGTGAGAAACTTGTTCTTATTATATATTTTTTATTTTATTATTATTATTTGTGATTAAAAAAATAGCCATTTTTCATATTGTTTTTCAAAAATATCCAGCAGTTCAAACCTTAACACTTTATAATTACCTGCATGCTTATTAATATTATTGAAATATTAAATAATCATCTATCTATCTATCTATCTATCTATCTTTATACTTTATAAGAGTGTTTTGTTTTAACTGATTTGCTGCTATTAGAGTACTTAATTTTTTATTTTATTCTAACTTGTACAGTACTTTGGTCGGCCTGTGGCTGTTTTTAAATGTGCTTTATAAATAAACTGAACTTGAACTTGAACTTGACCTATCTATCTATCTATCTATCTATCGACAACACTTTCATCTTCAGATTGCTGATTGGAGCCCCTCGTGCTAAAGCATTGCCCAGTCAAAATGCCAATATATCTGGAGGTCTGTACAGATGTAAATTCACAACACAATCTGATGATTGTGAACGCATTTCCGTTGATATAAAAGGTTGGTTGTGCTTTACTTATTGTTATTTTAACGCATATTGTTAATATTTTATCAGTCAGTTGCATTGCTGAATATGGTAATGAGCAAATACATTGTTTATTTTTTAATAATGCAAGCAGTTTAAGTATCTTAAAGAGCTTATTCTAATCTTAAAGAACGTCCCCCAAACAATCCTGGACAAGATTATAGAGAAAAGCAATGGCTGGGCGTCCGTGTCCGAAGTCAGGGACGAGGAGGCAAAGTAGTGGTAAAGAAGCATCTTGTGTTGTTCATATCAACTGGTTCTCATTTATTGTGAAAACACTTTAAAGTTGACCCGTCAAACTATATTTTTGTACATATAATAGCTTAATGTTTTATTGACGTTATGTGTAAAGTCTATGTTCTGTTTTATCTAGACTTGTGCCCACAGGTACCAGGATTGGAGTTTTGACAACCGGCGGTTATTGGGCAGATGTTTTGTCCTGGAACAGGACCTTAACTTGGTGACAGATGGAGAGTCCACAAGAGCAATTTGTAAGAATCGGGAACCAGATAAGCACAAGTTTGGCTACTGTCAACAAGGTGTCTCTGTAGCATTTTCCAAAGACAACAAATATCTTGTTTATGGAGCTCCAGGAGCATATGACTGGAAAGGTACTGCAAAATTGTTTGGGAAGGTGATATGTCATTTTTATTTATTTAAATATCTTTTATTTTTTTATTTTAATTCATTATTATTTTATTTATTTAAATTTTCTTTATTTATTTTAATAATTTTTAATTTATATATTTGTAGGTTTTTTTAGAACTCATTGTAACTTTGTAAGTCTGTAATATTGAGTACTACCTTGCAGTCTATCATTTATGATCTCTTTTTCACACTTAAGGCATTGTGCACATGCAGCCTGTTGATGACTTCTCTATAGAGACCTATGAAACGGGAGATCATAATCAGCATCAACACAAGCTTATTCCTGTGGACTTCAGCAGCCTTTTAGGTGATTATGGTCAACCTCTTGGACTACTGTGTACCGGTTCTGTGTATGAAATCCCGCAAGATTTGACGTCATCTGTTATGGCTCTCACTGACTGACTGGGGCGCTGGGGGCGCTGCCGGGGCTTGTTGATCTTGCTCTCGCTGAACTTCTGACCATTACCGCACGCTCCCATCCGCTCCCGCGATTTTTGTGTCTGCTCCCGCAAACATTCTAATATTGTACAGTATATAATTTTCGTGTATCAGGGCGCCGCTATATATATGTGGGGTATTTAAATCCCTTTTGAATGAGCACTTGCAGTCGTAGTTCACTTTCACTCTCGATTTCGCGATCGCGCGCTTACTGTGTAAAGGGAGCACATCTTACGATAAAAGATATTTGTCAATGAGCTCGGGATCCGTTGAGGAGCAAATCCTCCAACATCTTGTCAATTATCTCTCCTTTCTTTTGACCCGTGATCAGTCAAATCTGACTTCTGCAGCTCGTGTTGGGTGCAGGGTTGTTGTTGTTTTTTTTTCCACGAAATTAGGCTGCTTTTAAACTTGCCATGGGTTGATTTTCCCAAGTGGGTTAAAGGTTTGAAATATTGCATAAACTACATTTGGTTGAGATGCTTGTACTGAAACGTTTTGCATTCTATCTGTAATAAAACT
>NW_015558646.1:1076259-1077191 GCF_001515605.1 Sinocyclocheilus anshuiensis
ATTTAAATATCTTTTATTTTTTTATTTTAATTCATTATTATTTTATTTATTTAAATTTTCTTTATTTATTTTAATAATTTTTAATTTATATATTTGTAGGTTTTTTTAGAACTCATTGTAACTTTGTAAGTCTGTAATATTGAGTACTACCTTGCAGTCTATCATTTATGATCTCTTTTTCACACTTAAGGCATTGTGCACATGCAGCCTGTTGATGACTTCTCTATAGAGACCTATGAAACGGGAGATCATAATCAGCATCAACACAAGCTTATTCCTGTGGACTTCAGCAGCCTTTTAGGTGATTATGGTCAACCTCTTGGACTACTGTGTACCGGAGGCCAACTTACAGTACAACTGTATTCAGGGTGTCCGCGGGGTCTGAAAAAGTATTAAAAGTTGATATATCAATTTAGAGAAAATGAAGGCCCTTAAAAAGTATTAATAAGTCTTAAATGCCATTTTCCAAGGTATTAAATTTTGTATCGTCTTTTCATTATGTATATTTGTCCGAATAGTGGGGTTCTGTGTAGTTTATTTATGAAATCCCGCAAGATTTGACGTCATCTGTTATGGCTCTCACTGACTGACTGGGGCGCTGCGTGATAGCGCGGGGCTTGTTGATCCCACTCTCACTGAATTTCTGACCATTACCGCATGCTCCCATCCGCTCCTGTGATTTTTGTGTTCGCTGCTGCAAACATTCTAATATTGTATATAATTTTCGCGCATCAGGGCGCCTCTATCAATATGTGGGGTATTTAAATCTCTTTTGAATGAGCGCTCGCAGTCGCAGTTCACTTTCACTTTCGATTTCGCGATCGCGCGCGCACTGTGTAAAGGGAGCACATCTTACGATAAAAGATATTTGTCAATGAGCTCGGGATCTGTTGAGGAGCAAATCCTCCAACATCTTGTCAGTTATCTCTCCT
>NW_015558646.1:1077527-1079997 GCF_001515605.1 Sinocyclocheilus anshuiensis
GTTGTTTTTCCACGGAATTGGGCTTCTTTTAAACTGTTGCCATGGGTTGATTTTCCCCAGTGGCTTAAAGGTTTAAAATATTGCATAAATTACAAATAATTATAAATAAAAGGTTGAAATGCTTGTACTGAAACATTTTGCATTCTACCTGTAATAAAACTGTGCTAAATGTTTTGGGCCATACTAGTAATCAAAGTCTGCATCAAATCAAGCACTCCGTAAACTGTCTGATCAGTCAGATGTTTGTCTTGAGAAGTGTTCCACACCTTCTGAATTATGTTGAATTGATAATGAGTTATCACAAAGTAAGTCTGTTTAGTTGTGCTATCTTACAATCAATATATAGTAAATGTAAGTTAAAGTGTCGCCAATGTAACCGGTTCAAACTTGGAGTGGCGATGAGGTCTTAAAATGTATGGAAAGAGTCTTAAAAAAGGTCTTAAAAGGTATTAAATTTAACTCCATGATTCCTGTATATACCCTGGTATTGAATGCAGACCTATTCAAAATAATATATTACTGTAAATATAGATGCTTCATCTTGTGTGATGCAGTAGTTAGAAATGCGTTAGAATGCATCAGCAAATATAAAATAATGAGGAATACAAATTGATGTACCATGGAAACACACTGTAACTTTCAGAAGTTCCAAAAAAGGCATTTCTTGAAACTAAGCAGCAAAAATGGACTCATTCTGAACATACTAATGTATGGACCCCAGGGAAAAACTTCTCTTATGTTCATCAAGGCTGTATTTATTTGATCAAAAATGCAGAAAAATGTATAAATATTGAACCAAATAGAATTTCCTATTTTAATATACTTTAAAATATCATTTATTTCCGTGACGCAGCACTGGATTTTCATCAGCCATTACTCCAGTCTTCAGTGTCACACGATCCTTCAGAAGTCATTCTAATATGCTGATTTATTATTATAGTGTTGAAACTGTTGGGCTGCTTAATATTTTTTTGGAACCTTTGATACTTTTTTCTTTGATTCTTTGATGAATAAAAAGTAAAAAAGAACAGCATTTATTCAAAATAGAAATCTTTTCTAACAATATAAGTCTTTACTATCACTTTTTATCCATTTAACACATCCTTGCTAAATAAAACTATTCATTTCTTTAAAAAAAAAGAAAAGAAAAAATTTACTGACCCCAAACTTTTGAATGGTAACGTATAACACAAAATTTCTATTTTGAATAACACTGTTCTTTTTAACTTTTTATTTATCAAAGAATCCTGAAAAAAGTATCACAGGTCCCAAAAAATATTAAGCAGCACAACTGTTTCCAACATTGATTATAAATCAATTTCGATTTCTGAAGGATCATGTGAGTAATGATGCTAAAATTCAGCTTTGTGTCATTAAATTATACTTTTAAAGTAAATTAAAATAGAAAACTGTTATTTTAAATTGCAATAATATTTCACAAAATTAGAGTTTTTTTCTATATTTTTGATTGAAGGAATGCGGCCTTGATGAGCATAAGAAACTTCTTTAAAAAACATTAAAAGCCGTACTGATCCCAAACTTTTGAATGGCAGTGTATGTATGCTATGACACTTTTAAATCTGATATCATCCATTTATCAACCAATTTTCTTTTGTTTTCTGTCAGGCTTTGCTGTCGATACTGGAATGAACCTAATGAAAAAAGGAGAGCTGAATGTTGTGGCCGGGGCTCCGCGATCAAACCACAGCGGGGAGGTTTTGCTGCTGAGACCAGAAGAAAAGGCAGAAACAAGGAACCTGAAAGCTGAATACATCCTTCAAGGCCCAGGTTTGGCCTCCTCCTTTGGCTATGACCTCGCTGTTCTTGACTTAAATGGAGATGGGTGAGTCTTCACTTAACAAGTTACAAAAATGACTAAACAGGATGTGATGATCGTAAAATTTCTTATGAGTAATAAAGGCATTATACCTTTACGACACAGTTGATTAGGGAGTTAATGTCTGCAATGCTTCAGGTGGGATGATCTTGTTGTGGGTGCACCCGAGTTCTCCAAAATAAGCATGGATGAAGATGTAGGAGGAGCTGTGTATGTTTACATCAACCAAGCCAAAGGGCAGCGCTGGAACCAAATCAAACCAGTGTGTCTATATGGGAAAAGGGACTCCATGTTTGGACTAGCAGTGGCTCATATTGGGGATATCAATCAAGATGGATACCAAGGTTGATTTTTTTACTGCAGTCTTGGGCCTCAGCTTTACAGTGCATCTGACAGATGATGCTTTCTGATTAACAGATTTTGCAGTGAGTGCTCCTAATGAGGATACAGGGAGAGGTCGAGTGTACATATATCATGGTTCAGCTGCAGAGTTTCGTCAAAAAACAGAGGTTTGTAAAAGGAGTCACATATGTATAAACTTTATCTTTTTTTTTATTTCTTTCTTTTATTTATTCATTTATTGCATTAGAGTTTGAGTTAAAAAAAATACTTTGAATATTTTTATAAGTAATA
>NW_015558646.1:1080115-1089107 GCF_001515605.1 Sinocyclocheilus anshuiensis
AGTTAAAAAAAAAATTTTGAATATATTTATAAATAATATATATATATATATATATATATAATGACCAAATAAAATGTCAAAATATGTGAAAATGTATTATATTATATTATATTATTACTCCCAGAATGAATCATTATGGAGATCTTTTATGCCAATTTGCATTTGAAACTCAAAATTTTTTCAAAGTGACTGTTGAAACCGTCTCTGTTTATAGATTTTAGATGCTGGAGACCCTAGTATCAAATCGTTTGGTTATTCTTTGGCTGGAAACATGGATATAGATGATAATGGCTATCCAGACCTTGCTGTGGGTTCACTTTCAGATAGTGTGCAAGTTTATAGGTTAGATGTTTCCTACATTCATAAAATCATAGATTCAAGGTTGATCAGATGTTTTGCATTCATATAATTCCTACGAAGTGATAGAATAACCAGACACACCACACATTATAAAAATACTTTCATTAAATATCATTTTGTAGGATCTGAACATTTCAGAATACTAAATTATTTATTTATATTTTAATATTTCTTCTATTTCTTTTTTTAAGGAGTAAACCAGTGGTAAACATAGAAAAGACCTTAACATTAACACCGAATAGTATTGATTTCAAGGCTCAGGACTGCAAGAGATATTCATGGTGAGATAACAACAAATTATATCTATCTATCTATCTATCAAAATTATTTTGTTTTTAATTTTTTTCTTTTATTTTAATGCATTTTTAGCGATATTACAGCTCAGTCCTGCTTCACTTATACTGCCCAGACACCTACATACAATCACAAACTGAGTGAGTCCATTCCTTGTTCACCATACCACATGCTTAGATATCAAAACAAAAATTAATGTCCCAGAGCAGTCTTTATGAGTCATCCCAAATGGGTGTGTTGGATTAGTTATAAAATAACTTGTCAGAGCAATTTCTTTGAACTTTCTGTAACATTTGAATCGCATCTGATAGTCACCTTTCTGCAGGGATCAAGTACACGCTAAAAGCTGATACATTGCGGATAGAGAGGGGTCTTCGTTCACGAGTGGTCTTTGTGAATTCTGAGGCTGCCCAGGGATCCCGGGAACTGTCTGTCCAAGTCAAACAAGAGTGTATCCAGACCAAGCTCAGGCTGCTGGTACTATCAACTCACACTCTGATTTGCTGGTTTTAAGAATTGCAAGTGAGAATTCATGATGAAAACCATTTTATTGTGTCTTAGGGAGATATCCAGGATAAGCTAACCAGCATTTTCATCAGCCTGTCTGTTTCTTTGCCATCTAACAATCCGAAACAGACAGTCAGAAACCTCCCTGGCTTAGAGCCAGTTCTGAATGCTCTGCAAGAAAATGCAACCAAAGCAGAGGTAAATTGCAAAATCTACCATAACACTTGTTGTATTGCTTTAATATTTACCGGTCTCAAACTTGGATTTCTTTGTCACGTAATATTTTGTCTCCCAGGTCACCTTTAGAAATGCCGGCTGTGGAAGTGACAACATCTGTCAGAGTAACCTGCAGCTCGAGTATAGGTTCTGCACCAAAGACCAACAACAAGACAAATGTGACCCTCTAGCCATGTAAAACCATTGTCTATGTGGCTTGTGCATGATTTAGGACTGGTGTTTTTTCAATAGCTCAAAAATTGCACATGATTGATACTTGGCATGAAGTTTGTATAAAGCTAGTGTTTTGTTGCTGTAACTGCAAAACATGTACTGACAAAATGTGGACCTATGAGTTTTAATATCTCAGGGGCAATAATCAAGTAATAATCACATTATGTGGGAATTACGCAATACACTGCATATTAGCTACATATTTGGCACATTTTGTAATATAGACTTTAAAAGAAAAAAACCTTCCTTGGCATTCCTGAATTTGGCTGTATCTTTGTGTGTTGAAGGGAAAATGATATTCCTGTCATTTCTCCTGGTGATAAGAATGTTGCCCTGGAGGTCACTGTAACCAACATAGGTGGAGATGATGCACACCAGAGCCAACTTTCTGTGGCGTTTCCAGAATTTCTCCAGCTATCATCAGTCGAGCCGAAGAAGAGTAGTGTGAGTGTCCCATTTTACTGAAAACACATTTCTGTGTAATTCTTGACAAGTTTGTATCAAAAAGCCTGACTATGTTTTGTTTTTTACCATAATGCAGTCACATTTGTATAACGCTCTGTTGCATCTGTTTGGAAGTACTGTCATATTCAGGCCTAGACTTGTACTCTCAAAAAATAGTCTCAAGTTGTGTGTAAAGTATTCCCTACTGTCCTCAATTAAACTGTATGAACTAGAAAGTTTCAGATAGCTAGTGGTGCATGTTAGCATGCTAAATAAAAGTTAATTAATTGTTTTGGTTCTTACACATTGTAAACCTTGCAGACTTGTAATTACCAGTATTACTGTCTTAAAATATTGTCCAACAATACAGCATATTTATCATTTTGTCTATTTTATTCACTAAACAATGACTGAGCAAAGTGAAGCTAACAAAACATGTTATTTCATCGAAAGAACTCTTAAATTAAGTGTTTTAGTGTACATTCGTTCAGATTTTACATATACGTAGGTGGTGTTTTCAAATACCTTTTGTCTTTTATCATGGTGCAGGAAGCTCAGGTGCAGTGTAACCCAAATGAAAATAAAACACAGGCTGACTGCCAACTTGGAAATCCTTTTAAAAGAGACTCAAAGGTATGAAAAGTAATACAAATTTTACTCAGACCATCAAGCACATTTTCAATCTAAAATCAGATCTGTCAGCCTCCTAATTCATGTTCTTTTCTTTTCAACACTTTCAGGTTTCATTCTTCCTGATACTTAACACAGAAAGGCTTTCCTTGAGAGTAACAAGCGCTAATGTGACTATGTTGCTAAAAACGTAAGAAGACTCTAGCTGTGATGATATCTTACCTCTAGTCTAACAATTAATCAACATAATACTTAATAGAAGTAGTATAAAGGTTTATAGTATGAAGAACTTTAAAAGCTAATGGGTTTGGAAGTTTAAATCTTTTACTATTTTTGTAATAAACGTTTGTTTGTTTTTTGGCAATAGGATCAGCATTCAAAATATTCCAGAAGTCGTTGCAGAAGCAAAAATTATCTTTGAACTGCATCTGAAAATCGCTGGGTAAGTCTTGTTAATTGTTAACCAAAAATGTTTTTTGAAGGAAATTAATACTTTTATTTACCAAGGACACATTAAATTGTCAAAAGTAACAGTAATGACATTTGTTTATTTCAAATAAATGCTGTTCTTTTGAACTTTCTGTTCATCAACGATGAATATTGTTTTCAATATTGATAATAATATGTTTAAAATATAAAAAAAAAAATATATTTTCTTTTTTGGTCAAATTAATGTAGCCTAGGTGAGGTCATGAGAGATCTTTCAAAAACATTTTTAAAATCTTACTGAACGGTAGTGTTCAAGCATTAATGTGGATTCTGCAATGCTTGTGACTGAATGAAAATACTGCTATTCTCTGAATAACAGAATGCTTGTTTTTTGTCTTTGTAGTCTTGCTAAACCTTCCCAATTATTCTTTGGAGGAGAAGTAAAAGATTTGAAAGCAATGAAATCAGAAAATGATATCGGCTCTTTGGTCCAATATGAGTTCAGGGTTGGTGTTTCAGTCTCCTTAAAGCTACAATAATAAATTACTATGCTTTATTATTCATTATCATTAGCCATAATTCAATCTGGTTTAAGCTCTTTCAATTTCTAGACATAACAAATTAATGATTATAATAATATTTTGCAGATAGTAGCCTATGTATTAGCATATTTATACCTCAGCAGCTTGTCACAGAGAGAGGTAGTGCATCTCTGTCTGTGAATGTACAGTATTTGGCCGTATATTTTATTTACATAAAGAGTCCAGTATAATTAAAATCCTGTTGATTTTGTGCAAATGTTCTTCTGTGTCAGATCATTAACGTTGGTCGGCCTCTGAAGTCCTTCGGTTCTGTTGTGCTGAACATTCAGTGGCCAAATGCAACCAAGGAGGGAAAACGGCTCCTGTACCTTGTGCAGATCAAGGATCATCGAAAAAATATTATTCACTGCATGCCAGCAGATGCAATCAACCCACTCCGATTTACCAAGGTAGTTCCTTCATGAGATATAAAGTCAAATAATGATCATTTAATAACTTCAGCTGTCACTGGTTCTACTTTGCAGCTCTCTGTATTTGATATATGATCAATCTCTTCTGGCATTGTTGGAGAGGTCCCTAATGTTTCCCATGCTCACTCTTTAGGCGTCATCCAGAGGACGGCGGGAAGTAGAGCATGAATCAGGCCTGAAGGCTCTTGCCTCTATTGATTTTTTTCCCTCTTTGGGCAACAAAAGAAAGTATAAAACCCTGGTAACTTTTTCTTTTCACTACTATCACTAGTTATACTAGTGTCTTTAAAATGTATATCAAAGGTTTTAAGGTACTTAAGTTTGTCATAAATGTTTTTCTACCTTTCACGTTGCCACCCCAGACATGTGCTGATGACTTAAGATGTGTGGAGATAAAGTGCCCTCTTGAGGCAGTGGACAGCACTACAGCCGTTGTTCTTCATGCACGCTTATGGAACAATACTTTTCTTGAGGTACAGTTGCTGCACTTTGCTCTGCACTGTAACATTTAATGAATTGACTAAAATATTAATGAAAGCTCATTAATGTTAGTTGAAAGTTCAACCCAACTGATTATATTAAGCAGAACTCAAACTGAAAGGGTTACTAGAATGTTTGATATTTTCCATTTAATTTTAAAGTCATTTGGTCTACACACCAAAAATGTTTTTGCTGCTAGCTCAATCTATGTTGATTAATGCAGCAATAGTCCTCAACATTTGAAATTTATGGTAGCAATATGAAGTGTTATTGCCAAATTATAATTAACTATAAGAGATTTTGAATTAATAAAGTTACAGGGTTTTTTTTACCTTGAATAGTTTGTCAAATGCTTTTTTTTATTCATGTATGTGATTTTTGTTAGAGGACTCAAATTAAATAAGTTCACACTGATTTACATTAAAGGGATAGTTAACCCAAAAATGAAAGACTCAACATTTACTCAGCATCAGGTTTTTTTCAAGTGGGTTGTCAGTCACTTTTCTCAGATTCTTATGTATCTATCTCTCTGGCCATATTAAGGAAGTAAACACAACATAAAAAGTAAAAACAATAAAACATAACGGAGTAAGACGAGCAGCCAACACACCACCGTGCACCATCTGGTTCCAATTGTTCCTTCTATATCGATTTTTTCACTTTTACTTTTTTGTTAAAGGAATGAAATAAGTTCACAGTTTTTATCTTTTACATTTTTGTCAGTCCTCTTAGTTTTTTTTTTTTTAAGAGGACTCAAATGAAATGTTTACTCTTTTTTTTATTTAAATGGTTTGCTTTGTCTATTGCCTTTTCTTGAGATTGGATACCATTTTGGGTATAACAGTGTGAGCATATTGACAAGATGTTTTTTTCTTTACAGGAGTATAGTTCATTGAACTATTTGGATATTGTACTGGATGCGTTTTTGACTCTTAATGCGACTCAGGAGAATATTGGGATGCAGCCATCCAATGATAAGGTTAAGTGTCCTGTAGATTAGCACTCATTTATACCATTTTTTATTTGATTGTGCAATGTTTAGACGAAGCTAACTGAAATAATATTTCTTTGACTAATATAGGTGAAGCTAACGGTTTTTCGTGAAAGAAAGCCTGCTTTGCTCAGTCGAGTCCCATGGTGGGTCATTCTACTCAGCATATTGACTGCACTGTTTTTACTGGGTCTTCTCTTCTACCTGTTAAAGAAGGTAATGTGACACTCACCATCTCTACCTTAATTTTAATATTTGGTTTACCAGTGTAGAAAGTGAAGTTGCATGTGTTTGCAAACAGAGTATATTCATTTGCTGATTTTTGACTTAATTGTATTGTTTTTTGCTCCTCAGTTTGAATGCTTGAATTGTGGAATGTGCCCTAAAGAAAAGAAGGTATACTAAGAATAAGGGCAGGAACATATGACAGCCAGAGTTGTGTCTTCTCAGGAAGATGGACAAAACAGTTTTCTGATTCTGTGGAGATTTTATTTTTTCTTGCACAGGTCAAAAAAGTTTTTTTTTTTCCTTTTTTATGTTGTCTGTAAATACAGTTTTGAGAATTAATAACTAAATAATCTACAAGCAAAAAGTTGTAAACATGTATCACTAAGGACAAATGATGCTACTCTGCTTACATCACATCTGATTAACATTGTCATCTTACAATGTTAATCATACATCCCAGTATTTAATGCAGTGAAAGAACAAATTACATTTACATAGTAATGTGCACTGTCTGTAATGTTGGTGGTAGAGTAAAATTTCCTTTTGCGATGTGATGTATTTGACTGAAATGACTCGAGTGTCACGGAGAAGGAGGCGGAGGTGTGTGCAGGAACATCTTGAGGGCAGGTGTAAAGATGAGGATGGTGCCGAGCACAGAGACTGTGAGGAAGGCCCAGAGAAAAATCCTGTCCAACACCTGAGCCACAAACTTCCAGTCCTGAACTACCTGGAAGAGAGAAGGAATGTTCATTATCATTATCATAACTATCATGACTGGCATCTTCATCATCAAATAACAGTTAACACTAAAAAAGTAATTAGTGCTAATAAACATAGTTTTTATTCCTTTCTTTATTCTTAACATCAACAGTGTGCTTGAGCAACCTTATTACTGTAAAACATCATTAAATATATAGTAAAATAACAGATTCTGGCCAAAATATATTTCAAATATATGCAAATATAAATATAAAATATTTTTCCAAATTTAAAAAAAAAAATGTTTTTTTTTTATTTAAACCTTCACATTTCTATATTACATATATTCTATATTTGTATAAATGTTCTATATATTACAGAATTTACTGAAAGGGAAAGACAATGCTTTTCAAAAATGTTAAATCTAAAACATTTACAAACTTAAAATTTTAAAGTACATTTTGGGTTGGGTAAAATATATATTTAACATATTTTAAAATGCGGATTTTTAAAAATATATTTTGGAAAAATAAATATATATATACACCATTGTTTACTGTTACTATTTTTATGTTTTCAAAAGACTTTGCTTATGTTCACCAAGGCTGTATTTTTTAAATAAAAATACAGTAAAAGCAGTAATACTGTAAAAATCATTTTATTACTATAAATAAATAAAAACTTATATATTGTAACATTTTATTTATTCCTGTGATGGCAAAATTAAATTTTCAACAGCAATTACTCCAGTCTTCAGTGTCACATGATCCTTAATAAATCATTCTAATATGATTATTTGCTTCTCAAGAAACATTTCTTATTATCATCAATGCTGAAAATAGTTATGCTGCCTAATACTTTTATTGAAATCTATGAAACATTTTTTTGATAATAGCTAGATCAAAAGTGCAGCATTTATTTGAAATAGTAAACAATTTGTTTCAAAAGGTTTCTCACTTTTGAACAAATGAATGCATCATTTATAAAAATAAAAATAAAGTATTTTAAACGACCTTAAACTTTAGTGTATGTCTAAAGATAGTTTCATTTTTTATTTATATATGCAGTCATTCGTTAGAAACTTTCCTTTACCTTCATCTCAAGACATCTTCAAGCCCTTACCTCCCTAATAAAATGCTCCTTCTTAATGTGGCGCGAGATGTAGCGAACCGAGTTGGTAGCCTGCTCCAGCATATTAATCAGAGCTTGACCTTCTCCTTCAGGACCAGGTGGCCCTTTCTTGTTCCTGGGCTTAAGGTCAGGGCTGTGAGGCTCAAGGTCTGGGTAATGATGGCGGTCCGTGTTTCCCCTCATGCAGAGCAAATGAGGCAGCCGCTGGAGAAACAGCGAACGCACCCACGGAGACATGGGATGGTAAGTAGCTGAAGAGCGATGGTGGACGTTGATCACAAAAACCGTCACGATGATGGAAAGAGTGACAAAAATCATGATAAAAAGCAGGTACTCTCCAATCAGCGGGATAACCTTGGAGGAAGAAGGGATGATCTCCTCGATGACGAGAAGGAACACAGTGAGGGACACCAGGACGGAGGTGGAGAGAGAGACTTTTTCCCCTTCATCAGAGGGCAGGTAGAAGACCAGCACTGTTAGGAAGGACAGGCCCAGGCAGGGAATAATGAGGAAGAGTGTGTAGAAGAGAGGAAGACGTTTCAGGATGAACGAGTACGTGATGTAGGGGTAGGAGAGGAGGCCGTCTCGCCGACTGCCTTTGACCCCAGTGGCACTGAGAATCTCCCACTCGCCATTATCAAAGAAGTCGCTTCGGTCCACCTGCTGGTTGATGAGGACCAGTTTGACCATGTTTCCATCATACGTCCAAGAGCCAAACTTCATAGAGCAGTTCTGGCGATCGAATGGGAAAAAGGTCACGTCCATGGTGCAGGCGGACTTGTAGCTGGCAGGAGGCGTCCATGTGATCATACCGTTGTACCGTACGATGGCTTTGGTCATAAGTGAGCCTTCAAAACGTCCATCGGCACTAAAAGTGGCCAGGATAACATATATTAATGTCTTAATATTCCATAATGAGTCATTATTGTTATTTCCACACAAATGGCACAAACTTACTTCTCATATAAAACAATATCTGGGAGCCAGATGCTCTCTGACGGGACTCTTATAGAGGTGATGCCACCATAATTCTCAGGGTTCCATCGCAGTTTATAATCTAGCCATTCCTTAAAAAAAGAATAATTTTGAGTTCATTATAACAAAAAAAATTAAGGGTTTAACTACTTTATTGTCAGTCAGGTAGCATTCAAAAAGAACTGCTAATTTTGTCTTCTGCACTAATCAGTGTTATTTTAGTATCATTGAGATACTATTATAGTTTTTATTCATATTTGAATTTTTTATTCTTATATCATTGTTTTCATTTAAATTGTATCCAAATCCAAATGAGGACAATAGAAGCAATCAAAACCAACAAAAGAGCAATAGTCTCAGTA
>NW_015558646.1:1089311-1104064 GCF_001515605.1 Sinocyclocheilus anshuiensis
AGAGTGCACGTGTTAGAGGGTCATGTGTGTGTTTTTTTTTTAATAAAAAAGAAAACAAATAGTTAAAATAGAATTCGAATAGAGAGTGCTAAAGTTAAGAGGTTCAAATAAAGTTGGAAGAGATGTGTTTTTAGCTGTCTCCTGAAGATGGCTTAGGACTCAACTGCTCGAATTGAGTTGGGCGACATTCCACCAGCAGGGAACAGTTAATGTAAAAGTCTGTGAAAGTGATTTTGTGCCTCTTTGATCATATTTGAATTTTTTATTCTTATATCATTGTTTTCATTTAAATTGTATCCAAATCCAAATGAGGACAATAGAAGCAATCAAAACCAACAAAAGAGCACATTCCACCAGGAGGGAACGTTTCATTTAAAAGTCTGTGTAAGCGATTTTGTGCCTCTTCGGGATGGCACAATAAAGCGACGTGAACTTGCAGAACGCACGCTTCTAGAGAGTACATAAGTCTAATTTAATAGTTTTAGTAAATGTTTTGTCATTTTTATTTTGTCATCTATATCATTTTAGTCATTTTTATTTCAGTTTTAGTAATTTGAGTACATTAAATTACACTAAATGAAAATGACCTTGCCTTGGCAATTAGCTGACTTGAGATTTTTTAATTTCCTAAACATTTCCCAGACCATTTTTACAGTGATGCTTAAGGTTGCATACCTGCCATAGCCACACATTAGTGGTCATGAGGTTGTTTTTCTCATCCTAAATTCATAAACAGAGAAGAAAGAAAGATAATGCCATAAGCAACTGAGATATGCATGTATATGTGTACGAGAGAGAGAGAGAGAGAGAGAGAGAGATGTGATTAACTTAGATGAAGTCTTGACTCTAATAATTAACAATTAATTCTGGTGGTTGGATTCTAAATGAATTCTAAAGTCTGCTGTAAAACAGAATAAGCAGCATAAAGAACCACAATGGGAAAAGACTTTTCATCAAACAGGTTTATATTATTACCCATTTTTCTTGAGATTATGAGATATTCGAGGAAGAGCCATGCTGAGAGGGGTGACTCAGCCCGCATAATAATAGCTGTCCTTATTTATTTTCCATAGCCCTCAAAATCATTGGCTATATCTTTTGATAAACGTCCCGCATAACCACTTTTAAAGCCATATAATACTCTGAATTATGAGGCTCTTGGGCACCTGTGCCTTTAGGTATAGGTTTTAAATCAATAATATCAAACAGGCACATCTGAGCCCTCATCAAGTAAATCACATTACAAGGTGCACATGTAGCAAGAGTAAGTTGACGTCATCATAGTTTGATTATTATTATTGAGAGGAACACAAAGACTTGACACCCACTTTATATTTTGGGTGTTTATTGTTACCAATTAGTTTTTTTTAGTTTTTTTTAAGCATTAATAAAATGCATTTTAATGCTGATGGATTTCATGCAGAATTGAAATCTTACATTGAAGCAGGTTTTACCAAGAAAACACATAATATACTCATTCAGGCTCAAAGCAGCTTAGATCACTACTGCGTTGAATGTTAGTGTGTGTCTGTCCATTTGCTGAAATGAATACCTGCAGCATTTGCTGAGCAAATACATTTTCATCAAAATATGCTGAATTACTATAAGTTTAGTTTGAATAATTTAATCACAGAGGGAAATAGTACACCAATGGATTTCTGTGGGTGCACACTGTTAAAGATTCTACAGCTCTCTGGATCTCTGCTCTTTTAATAATTCAGCCTCCTATCACACGAGTCTTCTGAACAACAAAACCCTTTCAAAGAAAAAGTGAGGCAGAATAAATCCAGGAGATGGGAAAAAATATGGAGGAGGGGTGCTGCAGTAAGGTAATATTTTCTATATATGGACTCTAAAGAAGCAGATGCCCCTAATATATGCCTAATATACAGAGATAAACTGACTTCAAAAGTCAATGGTTTTCAAAACCACGGACAGCTCCATCTGTTGTGTTTCAGCACCATGGACAGAGACTAACCAAGGGCCGTCAAAGCTTTCAAATTAAGTTTAAAAATTCTGAATCTGTATGTTTGTCTTACCACATCCACTAGCTGAGATATCTTCAAGCCAAAGCGGACCTTCACAGAGTGGTTTGCATGCTGAACAGGCCTGACCCAACGCTGGTACCCCTGAAACAAGTCCCTAAGAAGAGCATCTTCTCTTTGTGCCAGAGATACAAACTCTCTAGCTGCTAAAACACACATATCATTATCATCATCTTATTACATCATTGATGTAACTTCTTACAACTTAAAACCATTGTTTATACTACTCTCATTCTCAATTGACCTGGTATTAATGTTACCTTCTATAAAGATGAAATAACAGTGTTTGTGCTTTAATTAACTGCTAAATGAGTGTTATAAAAGTGAGTCATATGAATAGAGTACACTAAGTGTAATGACATACAGACAAGGACAGACAGAAACCAGACACTTCATAGACATGGCAGTCAGCAGAAGTCCGCTCACTGCGTCCTTCACTAATTGTTTACTGACCTCAACTGAGGACAAGTGCACTCAACTAACCATAGCGAATAAATTACATTTTGAGGAGAAATTTTAGTAAATAAAAAAGCATGATAAGATTCCTTATAATTCGCAGATTTTTATTGCTGACACTACGATACAAAACTTTGTTCAGTGACTCATTATGTCATTATTGCGAACTGCGCGGTACGCAAAGCGCAAACATAAATCATTCTGATAACAAAATTATCCATTACAAATTGATTTCAAATAATACATATTTTTCAACTCTTTAAATGCATTATGCATAGTCCATAACTCAAAAACAAAAAAGGCTGTTAAACAAACATTGAAATAACTTTACAGGGCAGAAAGAGACAGTGATTGGTTTGCACTTACCAGGCGTGGTGGCGATGATGCTGGTAAACAGGGTAAAAAGACCAATGACTGCCAGCGTCATTTTGGGAGAAAGTATTTGATATTGCGTAACACTAACTAAAATAAATGTGAACGAATTAATTGCTCTTTAAAAAAAACTTCTCGTAACAAGCGATAAAAGTTTGTAGTTGTTATTTGTTGAGAATACTAGACGATAGTAAAGCAGGGGATGTGAGCAGATCACTCCTAGATGGAATCCGTCCCGCGCGTGCGTGTCAGTTTAAAGGGACAGATGAATGCATCGCTTCAGCAAATAGATCAACATACTCAGAAAATGCTGCACATTGTAATTGTAACTGTCACTCTTTGGTGATGAAATAGCTCAGTTGGTAAAAGACAGTTATATATATATATATATATATATATATATATATGATTTGTGTTGAGACATTAGACATTTTAATACATTAATAATAGGCCCTTTAAATACTCTAAGTACCTCAAATGATATTTGTATGTTATGTAAATCATAAGACAGTCTCAACTTCCATTTATAGTTGTCAACTCATTTTCCATCATTCAAACTCTAAAACAGATTTTCAGTAAGTATTGTATTTTGTATACAAGTATACAGTAAGTATTGTTTGAATGGTTTTTGTTCAGCTTTGGCCAGTTTCATGTCCCTCGGTTTTATTTGAAAATGTTAAACTTACTTTCATTTTTTTGGCTACATAAAGGTGAAATCTATCTTAGTCTTGGTAACAGTATGCACTGGTCTAGAGTGTGTTTGTTTACAATCTCACAGACATACTAAAATAAAAACTCAGCAGAGTCTCTTGTGTAAACACTCACATTGAGTCCAAGCAGCAGCTCAGGCAAACATATTTCCTCAGCGTTCATGGCTACTGTCTGAGCTCAGATGATTTTCTGCTCCAGTTGGAACCAGCTGTGGCCTCCGTGAGGGTCTGTGTCACTTTTCTCTTATGCCATTGCATGTAAATCTCTATCATTCGAATATGAGATTAAACTTCACATAAAAACATGGTCAAACGTCTAATACACATCAGTTCAATAATGCATGGATAGAATCAGAAAAATGCATTGCAATAGTTAAAAGTTGTGAAGTCTACACTGGTATTATTGCATTTGGCATTATGATTTAATGGTTGCTGACTCACATTCTTTGCTTATTAGCTTCCTTCATCTACACTGCATATGCATGTCAGCATGAATCTGCACACAGACTGCCATCTTCAGAAGAGAACAAAAACAGACTGGAAAATAACTTAAATATTCATACACTCCTTTAAATAATGCATCTCAGCCTCCATTTGCACACTCCCCTGACTGCACTGTCGCCACCTGTCAAATCAGCAGAGCCACAGTCATGATGAGTTAACATTGAAAAACACTAAAAATATAGTGTCCTCAGAAATTAACAAAGCAAAAATACAGTCCTAAACCCCAGCAAGTAGAATTGGTGATTAACATGATAATGAGAAGGTGAAAAGACCCCCTTCTGCATAGCAGATGCATGCTTTGATTTTATTTAAATTAAGTTAAATTTATGCATTTAGCAGACGCTTTTATCCAAAGCGACTTACAGTGCATTCAAGCTATACATTTTTTATCAGTATGTGTTACCAGTATTATTACCAAAGTATTTACCAGTGTAGTGTTACAAGCAGTCATGTGGAAGCATAGAAAAAAAATACAGTTTCAACAGATTCTTTTTTTCTAAAGTTATTTTAGGGTTTTAATGACCCAGAGGTTTTTAAAAGAACAGTTCACCCAAAAATGAATATTTGCTAAAAATCTATTTACCCTCAGGCCATCCTAGAAGTCATCTCATCTGAATCAGGAGAGAAATATGCATATTAAGCACCGTTGAAAACTGAAAACAGTCCAACACAGTTCTAAACAAAAATGTCAGTGGATTTTGATTTAAAAGGACAACAGGTGATGGACTTTCACTGGAGAAAGCATTATTTATTATGAAATACGTAATCACCATTGGACCAAAAGCAACACATTCTGACGGCACCCATTCACTGAAGAGAATCTATTGGTGATCATGTGATGTTTCTACAAATTCTAAATTTCTCCAAATCTGTTTCAATGAAGAAACAAACTCATCTACATTTTGAATGGCCTGAGGGTTTTATTTTTTGGGTGAATTATTCCTTTAAAAATTGTGCTAAAGGCAATGAAACATTTTGTTGCAAACAGCAACATTACTAAGCCAACATTATCAAAAACAGATAAGCACAGCTGTTTGCTAATAATTTATATATTCATAAGCTGCATATAAAAATTAATCTGTAATCATATATTAGCAACAAAATGTATGTAAATGAAAGTGCAAGAGTGACAAAAAATTGTATGGTTTTAATTTATTATTTTCTTAATACATCACATAACCATCATAATAAAATAACATTATAATAATAATTATATATGAAGTACTCATCAATCATTCCAATGACAGCACATGTTCAAAAATCTGTCTGTAAAGGTCAATCAAAATGCTGCTGCAAGATGCTGTTCATGTAATGTTTAAACCAATCTAAGTATAATAAGGGGAAAATGATGTGAAAATGTGTATTTAAGAACAGTGCATGCAGATGTGTGTAGAGTATGTTAAGGTGTAAGATCTATATTCCAGTAAAAAGCTTATTATTTGATTTAAAATAAATACCCACATTGCTATTGAGCTAGGATTGACGTTTTTAAAGACATAGTACATACTGTAGTCCTGATGTGTCAAAGCACCTTAAACACATTACAGGTCTATGATGAGGTTCTCTGATGTAAACGAGTGTTTTTTTATGTAGAAGTGTGCAGATTTGAATGCATCCTGCACACAAGCATTTGGAAATTTCAGAAAATCAGAATATGTTTAAGAAAAACACAAGTCCAGGGGAGAGTTGGTTTAGAGCCATTTTGGGATTTTGAGCTTCATTTTCTATGAGAGGTTAGAGAATGTTGAAGCCTCCAGGGCTAAATGTTGTGGTTGAATGACAGCTCTGAAGGGTTTTTGAGTTCGGGTCAGTGTTAGGGCAGCTAAATATTCAGTGTGTGTCCAGTATTGTGCTCTGACTCAACGGCATCTAAGAATTTTGTGACATTGTGCATTGAATGGCACACAGAGCTTAACACTTTATGAAATGTGTCAGGTTTGAAGTCCATTGTTTTTGTTTTTGCTACAATATTTATTGAAATAAGAAGGTTGTCATGTCAAGTGATAAGACTAGGTTGTGCACTGAAAATAAACAGCCATATGGGTTGGGTTGAAGCTGGTCTGACTTTATGTGATCTACAAATCATCTGTGGTGGGTGTGTTATAGCTCTTGAAGAGCGGCTGCATAAAGAGGCCGACGGTTCCTACAACACACACTAAAACAAAGATCCACAGAAACAGACGGTCGATCACCATAGCCACATATTTCCAGTCCTCAATAATCTGTGAGAAAGAGAGAATATGCAGATTTATTTTAATTTATGTTTGATATATCTGCACTACCATTCAAAAGTTTGGAGTTGTTAAGATTTTTCAATTTTTTCTATATTTTAAAATGAATTTTATTCCTGTGATGACAACGCTGAATTTTCAGCAGCTGTTATTCCAGTCTTCAATATATATATATATATATATATATATATATATATCTCTCAAACAAATTTAGATAGGTCCACTGAACAATTTTATTTTTTCAATTTATTTAAGTGAAACTCAACACTCACCCCTTCATCATCATCCTCATTCTTCAACTTGTCAGCGATATATCGGACCCCCTTCACAGCCTCCTCCATGTCTGCAGAGCACTTTACTGCCATTCGCTTACGAAATTCTGTGCTTTCCTGCAACTCGCCAGGTCTCCAACCAATGTGCTTGGCATCTTCATTGACAAAGAAGGTGGAATCAGTCTCATCTGCCTCACTTTTTGCTGGGTGATCAGATGAAGAGCACTGCTGGTGCTTCCTGTGAAATTTCTCACGTTTGTTGGACTCTCCCGGTCGTCGCATGAATAGGAAACCAGGCAAACGGAACAGGAAGTAGTATTTGACCCACTTGGGCATAGTGTGTGTGCTTGGGGAACGATGGTGCACGTTTAGCACACACACACTTGTAACAATTGAAAAAGTCACCAAGACCATGGAGAACATCAAGTACTTTCCAATGAGGGGCACAGCGAGTGAGGTCGGCGGTACGATTTTGGAAATAAGCAAGAGGAACACAGTTAAGGCCAGAAGAACAGAGATACACAAAGTCATCTTCTCCCCACAGTCTGATGGAAGGTAAAAAACTAAGATGGCCAGTGAAGTGATGAGAACACATGGGATGATTAAGTTAATGGTGTAGAACAGCGGTTTGCGTCTGATGATAAAATCATACGTTATATCCAAATATGTGGCGTCATTTGGGTCTTCGTTTTTGCGACCAGGCAAGGACACAATATCCCATTCGCCACTTGGCTTGAAGTCATCTCGGCTGGCAAAGTCCGACAGCAAGATGAGGTCGATTTCTGTGTGGTCATAAGTCCATGAGCGGAACTTGAGTGTGCAGTTTTGCTGGTCAAAGGGGAAGTCCCGGACCTCAATTTTACAGGCACTCTTATAAATGGCTGGTGGTAGCCAGGCAACCTCACCGTTATTTGACATGACCGCATTGGAGTAGAAAGACACTTCATATGTCCCATCAGCACTAAAAATGACAAACACGTTGTTTTAAATGTGTTGTTTTAAATATAAAAAGCAAAGTATCCTTTTTTGCTTGTGTGCATGATAAAGTGCATAATAAAGGAAAGTTAAAGCTGATACTCTTATCCTGAGTGCCAGCTCATCATCATGCGAAAAACGCTGTCATTCTAATCTCAGTCTCAGTTCCTGAGATTAACGCAGTAACTCTGTCCTAGGTAAAGGTGAAACCCTGTCCAAATCCTGCATTGATGCAGCATTGTAAAAAGATTACAAAATAAGTCTCCTGCTGCAACCTGTATTTTTTTATAAGGATTCAACCTTTGAATAAATAAAACCTCTTTTTATAAATTATTTAAAGGGATAGTTCAGCAAAAAATGAACATCATTTACCCTCATGTCGTTCCAAACCTGTATGACTTTTTCTTCTACAACACACTTAAAGATATTTTGAAGTTTTTGGTCATGCAATGAAAGACACAGATCCAATGTGGTTCTTGGCCCCACAGATTTTCAGTGTATCAGCAAAACAGTTGAAATATTCTCAAAAATATTCTCTTTTGTTTTCTACAACACAAAAAAAGAAAGACAGGTTTGGAACGACATGAGGGTGAATAAAAGACAACAGAAGGGCTGGAAAATGTCTCACTTATTGTACAGGACAATGTCAGGCAGCCATATATGCTGGGAGGTAAGGCGAACTTTCCTGATCCCTTTATACTCCTCTGGATCCCACATCAACCGGTAATCATTCCATACCTGCAAAAGACACATAATTTAAAAAAACTTTTATTGTTTATTTATTTAAATTACAACCCAAACACAAAAGTTCCGCTTCTCTTACCTGAGTGAGCCAACAGTTTGTGGTCATGATCTGCTCTCTCTCATTCTGAAATACAAACATAAACATATTATAAACATTGAATTAATCAAATGTGCCATGTGTGGCAGCTCTTCATGTTTCAACTACCCACCACACTGATGAGCTGGGCAAGGGACACTTGGATTGCAATGGTGACCTGCTGGCTCTTGTTGACTGCCGGACGGATCAGCTTGTTGTATCGGTCAGGGGAGAGTAAGTAGTTTACTAAATGTTCCTCCACCTCTGCACACCATACAGCTGAAAAACAGACATTAAAAATGTTTAAGAAAAGCTTCTGAATTGAATGGAAGAAATGGTTTACTTGGGATTTATCTAAATGACTTAAGGTAATTGCACACAAAATTTTCAACGTGTCAATCACATTTACACACTGCCTCCGAAACTTTCGTCTGTGATAAAAAATTCGGATCAGGTTCGATTTTCTGCGTTTTCGCATCCATATCAAGCATTTTGATAGGAAAGGATGACGATTATGAAAAAAGAAAAAAAAACGCATACGAACATTTCGGACTGAGTGTGCAAGGACCCTTAGGCTGATGATACAGGGGGCAACTTTTTGAGCAATGTTGCTTGGTCACTTTCTCAATGAGAATGGGTAACAAATTTCTGTCTGGATACTTTAGATTGGTTGTGGGCCCTGTGTCTCACCTAGTTGCCCATTGACAGCAACATTAACCAAAGTTGCCCGGCAACATTGCTCAAAAAGTTGCCCCGTGTATCAGCAGCCTTACACATATGTAATCCACACAGAATTTGTAACACCATGCAAAATTAACACAACATTAACAAATTAACACAAGTGACAAATGGGGCAAAATGTGTTTTGGTTGGTAAATAATTTTAATAATTTTTAAATAATTTAAATATATTTTAACCATTGTGCTTTGTTTAAAAATATATATATTTAATAAATAAAAAAAATTGGGGGTTCCTGGTCAATTTCTCATTATGCTATATTATCACTAAATCTCATTCAATCATTTGTCAACTTGTTTTCTTTCAATTAGCACAGGTTTTTGCATTTCTTTTTTGGAACTGATAGATTATAGACCTCATTCTTATGCAAATTAATACATTGACCTGAGCTTATGCACCTCATTTTTTAGTAAAAAGAAAAACATTATTTACAGATAATTTTGGCAATATTTAGTCAAAAACTAAGGTCAGATCAATGATGCCTACAATCAATTAGTTCCAAAAAGAAATATAAAACCTGTGAAAATGTAAAAGAAAAGCAACTCATAAATAGATTGAATCCAATATTTACAAATAATATTGCATAATGAGAAATTTATAGGCCATTTCTTGTAGGCTGGTCTTTTTTTGACTGTGAACACCACAAGTGTAACAAGGTGTGGGTAAAACCAAAAATTATCAAGAAACTTTTGGGAAGTTGTTTTACCCTGTGTGAGGAAAATCTTACTGTTGTGTATCTTCTAACAGCTTTTACATTAAAGGGAAATTTACCAAACAGAATTTTCTACTGTTGTCATAACTCCACTATAAATATATACAGTCATAGACACAGAACTATATTTTAAGGAAACAATATGAAGTTTCATGGCCAATAAAAACATTTTATGATTGATTTTATTAAATTTTCTACATTTACTCGTCATTGGAACATGCAAATAAGGGTAGTTTTGAACAGGCAGGCCAAAAAGTACGTTTCAGAAAGAAGAAAAGAGAAAGCCAAAAACACTACTGGTGTTTCTGTGCCACTGTCTCTAAGGGACAGCAAGTCAGGACAAATGACATCAATCTGTGGACAAGCAGTGCACTGTGGGGACAATGAGTACAGAGACTACAAGATTAAAGATGACAGTAGAAGCACTGGGGCAGCAGTCAGCATTCAACACACAATCACCCAGCCTGTGCTCAGTGAGACATACTCCATCTGACTAACAGCTCAACAAGTACAGCTGAAACATGTGACAAATTAATGAATGCCGTGATAAGCCACTTTGGGAGCCATGTGAGCAAACCAAGCAGAACCAATCTGAAACTCTCCAAGATTTTCCCAAAGCTGAGAGTGAAAGTTTTCATACACAACCATTTTTGAGAACACATTTTTGGAGGTTATTATTCAAAACAGCAGAGGCATCAGACTGTGTATGTGCACTTATAAATAAACACTTTATTAACTTCTAAAGCTACCTTTTCATGCCCATTCAATGTTTTATGACCTGACTTTTCTCAGCAAATAGTGATATATCAAATTAATTAATCCACTAATTATATAATTGACTAATTTATTCAACTGACAGCCCTGCTCTGAATATTTCTGCAAAATAAGGAATGTCTCTATGCACATGTTGATGCTACCTGTGGTAAATATTTCTCATAAAGGTCAAATTTCATTATCCCTTCAATAGAACTAACACATCCATTATTATGAATCCAGATAGTTACATAATGAGACCCATTCATCTGTAAATAAGATGCACCGAAGCAACAATCCTCATGATTCAAAGACAGCATGCAGAGGGTCACAGAAGCCCTATGCCACATCTCTCATTAAGACCCCATGGGGACGATCATTCTTTAATGCCAAACATGAGTCAGCGGTTCAGCCCATCACTGCCCCATCAGCACACATTCTCTTTATCACAAGCTCTCATATTACAGCATATATGAAAGCAGAGTCTGACAGTAATTATCATAATGAGGGTTTAGTGAGCAAAATGATATGACCATAAATGAACACTACAAGCACAGCAGTAATCATGTTACTTTTCATTCCCAGTTGTTTCAGGTTACGCATTATGGGCAACATATTGGAACATCTTAAAAATCAGATTACTGGAAGATATTTTATTATTACAAATAAAGTGGGTTTTTTTTTTGTTGGTTTGTTTACTTGCATATTAAAAACATATAACTACTGTATAACATAACTGTTATATAAAAATATATATGACCTATTTAGCCTTTTTAGTTCTTGATTTATGAGCAATTCTGTATGGAAGTCTGTTTCTTATGAAAGCGTCTTTCCGCCACAGAAAAGACTAATAATAAAATAATAAAATTTTTATTATTTTTCATTCTGTGAGAGAAAAAAAAGGAATTACTAGAAGTAAACTCAGAATTCAGAGAAAAAAAGTCAGAATTGCAATATGTAAGCTCAGAATTATGAGAAAGCAAGAATTTTGAGTTTACATCTCTGAATTCTGACTTTCTTTTCAGAATCACAAGAAACAAAAATCCAATATAAACTCAGAATTGCAGGAACAATTAAGTGTGAAATAAAATTCACAATACACTTTTTTATACCATGGCAGAAACGGGCTTCCGTATTTTCTGCTTCAGAGTAAAAAATAAAAAACTATTTATCTCACAAGTGTGATATATTTCTTGGGATTGTCACTACCAGTTTGGACTTCTCCCAATTGTGTCTCACAATGTGACTTTATAACTCACAATTACAACTTTATACAGTATCTCCCAATGTGAGATTTTAAACTTTTTATTTTAAACTTTTTTAAATTATTATTATATTTTTTAGGTGGCTTCTATAATTATGAAAGAATTAAAACTGTTCTCAACACCAGTGTATGAGCAAGTCTATTAGTCTTGAAAAATCAAGACTTATTTATTTAAAAAAAAAACATAACAGTAAAAATTAAATTCCTATCTAAAAGTTTACGTATAAAAAAAATTGCACTGTAATGTCAAATGTTTCTCCAAACTCTGTAAGGAACATATCTTTGTGCTTTTGATGCACAACTGAACTGTCAATCATTGTACTTCCTTTCTTAGAGCAATTGCTTCCAACTGAGACACAATGGTTTGAGAATCGAGATTATAACATCTTCAGCATAAACACACTGTTTTGTTTAAAATTACTATTTAGTATGGAGGATGCTGTCTAGAGTGGTGACTAATATCTGTGGAATACCCTATGAAAAAAGTGTTACTAAACCCCCGACTTAATCAGACAAGCCCCATGTCCTGCTTCAGGGCTCTTCACAAAAACACACACTCTTCTAAACAACCAAGGCAGGACAGGGGCTTGGAAAGAAACACACACCATCTCAAGATTATACACAACAACACACACACACGCTCACAGTTGCATGCACTGAGCTTTTCCACCCCGGTGCACTTTAACTCTGTGAATAATTCAGCTGTACTAAAATAAAACCTGCCTCATCACACAGACAGCAGCAGCAGATACCAACACAGACAAACACACACAGACCTAGTCTAACTCTCAGAATACTTTACTAGGGATACAAATAATAACACAGTATTCAATATTAGCACTAACACACAGACACACACATAAACACTTCCCAAGTTAAATACAGTTACGCTCTTCTTTTTGACAGGGCGGTGCTTAACCAGTGTATCAGTCTTTGAGTATAGCATAAATATCCACCAACTAAATTATTAAAAGCTACTCCTTCTGCAGCCAAGCTCCACTGAATCCAACAACTTACATATATATACATATACACATATTCACTAGCTATGGCCCAACAGTTACCCTAGTGCCGCATTTCAGTGTGTGAGAGAGTCAAATCCACTTCATGCTACACAATTTCAGTTTGCATTAGTTTAAGAATCTGAGACTGTGTGGGGGTATAAGTATATCACACTTTTTCTGGAATCCAAGAACATGTTTCACAATTCCTACAGAGACTGATACCCCATAATTACACATTGAGCAGATGGCTTGTTCACTTATTCTTTTCAACATATTGGGATCATGTCCAAACTATACAAAACCTGGTTCAGGTATAACTTCTATTTATTGGGCAGAGCATGTTTTTTCAAGCCTTTTTGAGGTTTTAATGTGTTAATACTTTAAAACTACACTACATTTATAAAAAATATAATATACTTATTCATCAAGAATGCATTCAATTAAATTCAAATAAATGCAGTTTTTTCTTCTTTTTTACTTTACATTTACAAAGAATGTTGAAAAAATGTATCACAATTTTCACATTGATAATAATAATAATAAGAAATGCTTATTGAGCACCAAATCAGCTTATTAGAATGATTTCTGAAGGATCATATGACAAAGAAGATTGAAGTAATGGCTGTTGAAAATTCAGCTTTGCCACCACAGGAATAAATTACATTTTAAAATATACAATTATTTTAAGCTGTGATAATATTTCACAATTGTTATTGTTTTTAATCAAAAGAATGCAGCTTTGGTGAGCATAAGAAACTTCTTTCAAAAGCATTTTAAAATCATGCCAACCCCAAACTTTTGAACTGTTCTTGTAATTTTTTTTTTTTAATAATGTCAGGAACGCTGTATTACACTTCTCGAGTTTTTTGCATCTTTATGATGAATTGCTTGCTGTATTCCTCATTTGTAAGTTGTTTTGGATAAAATTGTCAGCTAAATTAAAAATGTAAAATGTAGTGTACATATCTGATTGCTCATGTCATGACCTTGGTTACCTCTGTGTAACTGACTCACTGCTTAATGAGTGGAAATACTTCAGCAATAAAAATCATTAATGGAAGCAGTGATACAGGAATACTGCTAATGGCAATCACAACAGTTAGAAATAGAGCCCAGTACTTATCCATAGCTTATACAAGGTCTTACTTTACTTTTAGTTAGAATGCAAGGTGTAATAAAAGTAATTAATAGAGCTCACTTAAACACCACAAAAAAAAATGTTTTTTTTTTTTTTTACTTCAGCCAGCCATAATATATGTTTGCACCACACTATGTGCAAATGCATGGTTTGATAATACATGGAAGCAATCAAACGACTCAATTCAGGTATTTAATAACAAAATATTTTAAATCGAATTTTGTGCACAAACAAGACTTCAAAAAAGCTGTCCTTCAAAGCAACAAGAACTTCTGAAGTCTAGGTTTATTCTGTATATGTGTGTGCGCACATGTTCATGAATGCGTTTAAGAGACCCTCTCTGCAGCTCTGACTCACTAAGCAAAAGATCTAATCAGAGTTATGACAGAGTTAGCATAAGCATGCCTCAAGAACCAAAACACACACAGATATTCACACACGTTATCACCATGCATGCCCTAAAATGGACTGAAAAAGACACTCTGATACTGAATTGCTTAAGTTTCCCTTCACTACTACACAGAGATCAAGAAAACACGTGACCATGCAACCTTGATGAAGGGTCTATTCCAGGGATCCTGAAATCTGGCCCACGAGATCCACTTTCCTGCAGAGTTTAGCGCTAACCCTAATCAAACACACCTGAGCATGCTAATCAATGTCTTCAGGATCATTAGAAAATCCCAGGTAGGTGAGTTTGATCAGGGTTGGAGCTAAACTCTGCAGCGCATTGGCCCTCCAGGGCAAGATTTGAGGAAC
>NW_015558646.1:1105043-1110469 GCF_001515605.1 Sinocyclocheilus anshuiensis
CCGGCCCACATCTGGCCCGCATGGATTTCACATGGGCCAGATGTGGGCCGGATCTGGGCCAACACTATGTTGCTGTCTGGGTCTGCAGCGCACTGGCCCTCCAGGCCAAGATTTGAGGAACCCTGGTCTATTCTATATACCTATTCATTGTAAATTATCTAACAGCTAATTCATGTTCAGTGCGAGACTGATCGATGATTTTAAGTAATAAAGTCATCCTTCGTACTCAATGAAACATGATGCACTCACAAAAGGCTCTCTGCTGTGTGAGCACTGAAGTGATGCTTCACAGTTGGAAACAGATCTGTGAGTGAACTGAGCTATGGGGCACAGAGAACGTGCCATAATGTGGACTGACCCAATTTAACCCCTTAATGCCACTGGTTACAGGTCTAAAGAGAGATGAGAGCAATGAGTTTTCAACTATAAATAAAAGCACAGGTTGTATTGATTTCATGTGCATCTTTTACATGTCTAGAGTAAATAATGTCACAAAGAGCTATTTAATACTTGTTTTCCCTCCTGAAAATGTATTTCTGTATCAAAGCTTCACAAAAGCAAGCACTACCTCTGATAATACAGTTGCAACCACCATATTAAGTACATATAATATATAGAAAGAGCTATTAATTAAATAAATTATTATAAATTCAATAAAATTGATCTAGTTCAAGTCATACTCATAATATACAAAGATTTCAATGGTCACATTTGTGACCAGTCAGTGTTAAATAACTGATTGATTTACACTATAACAATGTATATTGATTAAATTAAATAAACAATCATTTAATTGTATTTTTATTTAGACATTTATTTGTATTTTCCCCATAATTGTGCTAATTTATCGTTTTCAATTGTCTTATTTAACAACTGCGCAAGTTGTGATCGACAAATTTTGACTGTCACTATTGTGACCAGACGTAAAACACACATTCACTAACTTTTTAACTAAAAAAAAATAATAATTAAGCACATTTAAGACTTAGATGTATTAAACTAACAGAAGTTAAGATCCTAAGTTTTAATGATAAAGCAATCGATCATTGAAAGTAACACACATCAATGGAAAAAAGAGCTCCATGCTTACTCGCCACGGTGAGCGCAACAAACCACAGTCCTGAAGCCATCGGAGCTGTCATCTCCTGCAGGAGCCCCTCCGTCCACACTTACATCAACTGACAGGCAAAGATCGCGTCTTTACATATCCATTTTCCCCGCACACTTCACAACGACAGTCCCTGCGACAGAGACAAACAGATGTGAGTACGCGAACACGCGGGATCCGGGCTTCTTATGCCCTCAGATTGTGAAAACTTCGAGCGTGTCTTACGCCTGGAGAGTTGTTCGGTTCCTTTTCAGTGATAATCAGTCACAAACACTAACGTTATGATAAAAGGTCTTTGGGATTTTCTCTTCTGCACGCGAACTGACTCGCGCACTGTCGGCAGACTGTGCAGACTTGACACCCGCGAGCGCAATCAAGCCATCAACTTATGTAAAAACAAGTTTTCTACCACTTAAATACAGTTCACAGTCCACAGGGCATATTATTACAAATATTTCAACAATCCATGTGTCTTTCCCATACCATCGATTTTAATGTCGTTTTAAATATATACACAATTTTAGCAGATGTTGATGGCCCAGTGTGATAATATAAGCTATGATAATTACTGGCTCAAGTGCACATGGTTAAAAGAACTGCAAATTGCCACTGTGTCTTGCATGGGTAATTGGCTAGGTGTGCGTCACGGGGGAGGAGAGTTTGCTGGTTGTGTGTTCTGCACCATGGAGCATAAGAAACGGTCTTAATGCACATTTACAGGAGTTGGTTTTTCAGTTCTTCTCCTTATGGGAGACACTGAGAAGTTGTCAGAAGGATTATATCTCACGAACTGTTTTGAACTTACAGAAAAGTATGTTGCTAGTTCAAAAACCCCTTAACGTGTAATAAATGTTGTTGTCAAAACTTATATTTTTTGCTATATACAAAGTAAATAATGTGAACACCATGAATCCACAACAGCATATTCAGGCTAGAATCACCTATATGATAAATATAATAAAGATACATTTTAACCAAAATGCATTTTCCGTAAGTATTATGTTGGGGAAATTTGGCACATGAGTTACTGGTCAAAACAATGGTTCAGTGTTACCATGTACACTTCTGGTCAAAAGTATGGAATAACTAAGATTTTGATTAAAGAAGCCTCTTTTCATGGCTCACCTAAAGCTGCATTTATTTGATTAAAAATACAGTAAAAAAAGCAATATTGTGAAATATTATTACAATTTTCTTTTTTAATATATTTTAAAGTGTAATTTATTCCTGTGATGACAAAGCAAACTTTTCAGCAGCCATTACTCCAGACTTCAGTCACATGATTCTTCAGAAATCATTCTAATATGCTGATTTAGTGCTCAGGAAACATTTTATTATCATCATCAATGTTGAAAAAAGTTGTGCTGTTTAATATTTTTCTGGAAACTGATTTCTTTTTTTTTCAGGATTGTTTGAGAAAGTTCAAAAGAACAGCATTTATTGGAAATAACAATCTTTTGTTAAGTCTTTACTGTTGATCAGTTTTATGCATCACTGCAGAATAAAAGCTTTAAAAAAGTTTTAATTAAATGGTATAGTGTAACACGCTTTCCACAAAAAAAAATTAAGCAGCAAAAACTGTTCTTCAGCATTGTTAATATTAAGAATTTTTCTTGAGCACCAAATCAGCATATATTAGTATAATTTCTGAAGGATCAGTTCTTTTAAATTATAATAATATTTCACAATATTGTTATTTGTTTGATCAAATAAATGCAGCCTTGGTGAGCATAAGAGACTTCTTACCAAAACATTTTAAAACTTTGACTACTAGTGTATTTTTTGTCATATGTTTTGGCCTTCACAACTGTTTTCCTTGTTAAATGAAGCTGAAAAGCCTATAGTAGGCTGTCTAGTAGCAAGTCCTTATTGTGACAACATGCCCCAGCCCACTAATGTCAATGTGTCACATTAACAGTAACATTTTTTTGTTGCCAATGATGGTGCAAATATTCCAAAAAATTGCAGCCAAGACTTTAAGACTTCATCCATAGATGAGTGTCAAGTTCAGAATGAAAAGAGCTCATTGCAGTTTACTGCAGTTTCTCAGCTGCTCACTTCAAAGGATAAGTATATTGCTAGAAAAGCATTGTTTTCTTAATTAACTTTCAATTAATTAACCCAATCACGGACGCAAATTAATCTCTCACACCCTGTCACACATAAAATCTCATGAGGAAAGATATCACACAAAACGTCGCAAAGCAGTGGACCCTTGAGGCGAAGTACAAAGCAAAGGCCTGACGTTATGGTCCTAGAACAGGACAAAATAGGACTCTCGTCTTTCCACAAACCCTCTGCAGTGAATGCACGCCTGAGTGTGAGAAATCAAGAAAGCATGAGAGCAAGAAACAGAGAGTCAAAGGAGGCATTAAAGTCAGTGATTCTACAAAGTGGCTATGGATCTTTAAACTTCCTAAGCCATTCATGCATACACAAACATTTTCATACACAAGCATGCACATACTCAAGGCTCTCTCACTCAGCCATGCCCAAATGTTACAGCCATTAGTGTTGGGTAAATGGCTGTTAATTTAATTTAGTCTGAGTGAAAGAGGACATCACATAATGTTACCTTATACAGACAAAAATAATGAAATACACAAACAATTCACTATCGATTTCTGCACAGTTACATGTTTATTCTAATATGCAGCCTTTTGAGGACACATCTGAAATATCTTTTTTTTGAGTCTGACAGTAACATTGTAGTATGTTAACAAACTGCAGTAACATTTTGATTAAATAATCTAAACCGAAAACGTCATCTTCCCAAAGCTGATGAATTGTTTTGCTTTATTCTGAGCACAATAAAGCATGTGTGGAGCAAATCTAAACATTAATGTGTGACTGCATACACATAAACATACCTACATTCACCGGCATTTACGTATTGCCCTTTTCTGACTGTCTGCAGCATGAAGTCTGGTTCGCCATCACTCGCATGCTCCAATTCCCCCAATAGGAGGTGTTTGGGAACAGAAGCAGACTGCAGTATAAAGATTTAAACACTAACAGACATTATTAGCTCACCATTCTGATGCGTTATGTTTACACATCAGAAGCACTCATCCATGGACTTTCAACATGTTCTTACACAGAACATGGCAGTTTACCTAATGCATATTCAGGATAAACCACTTTAATCTTCAGCATCTGGTGGGTGATGGTTAGTCACTTCAGTCATCTGATCTCCAGAAGGTGAAAATTGCTTCATTCATTCTTTGCTTGGGCTGAAAACACAAGCCAACTGCATCTGGCTGAGACAAATTAAATAAAACAATTGACTGTTTTAAAATTGTCTTTACAAAAAACATTAATAATATTGCACAAACCTTTCAAACCATGTATGGACATATGTACAAATAAATAAATAAATATTGTTTTTAACTGATCAGTGTAGCCTACATATTTAAATTGCACCATATAAAATCCTTGCCAATAACCAAGCCAATATAATTTATCAGAGGACGATCACAATTTCATCACTACTAGTAAATATTCCCACTCTAGTCTTTAACTTTCTGTGTAACATATCTACTATACCGTTTTTTTCCATGAGCTTAAAATAAACCACGTGTAATATCTGCCAATAACCAAATCACAGCGTGTGAAAAAATCTGCTTAATTTGGAAGACTGCTACAGGGAATGAACAACACAGGGGAAGCTAAATCTACCTAAAGAGTAATAAAAGAACATAATGTTGTTTCAACAACGAAGTCGAATTTCTGCCCAATTCATAAAAAAATGCATTTATTTGCACACTTAAGGTTTATTTACTTACGCATGGCGTGGCACTTTTACGTCTTTTCTTATAGCGCCATCTTGTGGTGAACTAGATACAGTCCAGGACCCTGCCTGACCGTGAAGATAATCAAGTTTGTGCTTTCTTAGAAAACAAGGATTCAGATTTTAATCTTAAAGGGGTCATATGATGCGATTTCAAGTTTTCCTTTCTCTTTGGAGTGTTACAAGCTGATTGTGCATAGATAAGATCCCTGAAGTTGCAAAGACTAAAGTCTCAAAACCAAAGAGATATTCTTTATCAAAGTTAAGACTTTACACGCCTAACACGCCCCCACATATCTACCTCACTATGTGGAAATATTTGCATAATGCGGCCCAAATGTTCATGCAAAGAAAGAAGACGTGGTTTCAGTAACCGCAGTTAGTGTTGAAGCATCATGTCAGGGAGACGCTGTGTGTTTCTAGACGAAAGCAAAAGCACTTTATTTGGCCTTCCGAAAGTAGATGCATTTAGGAATCTTTAAGATTACTTACAACAGAACAGCAACGCATTTTATGGACGACCGTTTC
>NW_015558646.1:1110690-1114983 GCF_001515605.1 Sinocyclocheilus anshuiensis
GTCGGAAGGAGGGACTTTGTAGAAAACGAAGCGTTTGAGAGAGGCGGGGCATAGAGGACCTACAATAATGTAGTATTTGAAAAATAATGTTTTTTGAACATTAAAGCATGTCAACATATTCTGTTACACCAAATACACAAAATAATGATCTTTAAAAAAGCATCATATGACCCCTTTAACATCTTACTGTCACTTTGAAGGATTTTAATATATATGACTTTTGAAGCATATTAGTCTAGATGTTTTAAACCTAAGCCTAACATTAACCAGTTGGAAAATGTTAAACTCTATAAGCCTTGATGATTTGAATGATTGATTTCACTTTTAGATAAGCTAATTTGAACAAGTCTCACTTTTATTTAATAAATCTAATTCTAAAAAAGTCTAAAACAAGTTTTTTTTCCCTGTAGAAGTTACGCGTTTTAGATTATTAACAGCAGTCCACAAAACAACATTTTTTCTGTTATGTATATTTTATGAAATTTTATGTTATGAACATTTTTATTATTGTTTTATAGATATGTATTTGATTGTTTTAATGTTATATTCATAGCTTTCCCAGACTAGATCCCCAGTCCTTTATCTCGGTATGAGGACTTCCTGTCGGGAAAGACTCCACAGCACCATCATCACCGTTCAGTTCCCAAACAAACTTTACCAACTCACACTCAATCCGCAACTTTTCCTCCAGCACCCTCCATTCCCGCTGGGAAAACAAAAGCAGAAATGTCCCCTCCGTCCGCACGGCTTCAAACCAAACCCGTGATAACATGTCTGAAGACGTTTCTGTTCTCGTACAGTCTGATTTTCTGGGTGAGTTTGTGTTTTCATCAGATTTGCCGTTAGCTTGAGGCGGCTATCAGCACAGCTAACTCACTCTGAACAATGGGCTCAGTCAACGAACAGTTCTAACTCTTAGTGTAATCCTAGTTCAGATTTTTAAGATTTCTTTATGAAAAATAAGATACATTTCTAAACATCATTTAGATGTTTATTTATCTTCTGATTAGCAAAAATACTTACAAAAAGATTTACACAGATCCTCTCGATTACCTTTTATTGTTACCGGCTTGCTTAAGGATGCGTCGAATAATTGTCGATTTTCCCAGCATTTTAAATTTATATACCAAAAGTATGAAATTAAACTTTAATTTTGGGATATAGGTTCAAATGTATTAAAGACGAAGAAATACGAAATTTCGCTGCCTTGTGTAACGTTACTTTGCCAAGAATAGTCACAGCTGTTTTGATCGCTGTTCAAATATATTGATCTACAGCGATTCAATAAGGGAACTGATATAAACCATTCATCAAACGTGGCCTAAATGGGTGCGAAGTCCGATACAGCACTTTTATCTCGACTATTTATTGCTATTCACTGTGATTTTCAGCTGGCAGGGGACAGATGGTCATGTTTATAAAGTGGATAAAGTAATAGTCCCAAGACTCAGACCCAATCAGTTGCTAATGATCGAAATTATAACTGTTGTCATTTATTTACCCTTGGCAGTAATACACATCAACAAATAGTAAATAGGCTTGTCACTGCACTAGTGTTGTCACGGTACCAAAATTTCAGTATTCGGTACCGATACCAGTGAAAATCCACGGTTCTCGGTACCAATTTCGGAACCAAAGCAAAACACAAAAACATGCTAATTGAACAACATTTTTATTGAATTACAACTAACTAACTAACTAACTAAAAAAAAAACAAAAAAAAAAACAACAACTTTATCTGACGGACTGATATGAAATAAACACTATATGACATAAACACTGTTAACTATACATTTGTACAAAAACAACCCGCGGCAACCGTGTTAAAGCAGTTCAATTTCGCGGGAAAACCGCAGACTTGGCAACACTGGAAGAGGATAGCTTTCGGATAGCGCATCAAGAACCGGGTTGACCGGCTACTCGGTACCACCGGTACTTAAGAAAACTTGGTACCGTAACGTTTTCATTTTTTTAGTACCGACTTGGTACCGAAATATCGGGTCTTTTGACAACACTACACTGCACCAAATTATTATCAATTGAAAAAAAAACGTACAGGTTTCAAAGTCATCAATATCATAGCATAACATAAATTAATAACTCCATTCTACAACTACTATAAAATATCCATCTTTATCCACATACATATGTTTAACTTTATGTATGTACTATATCAGGGGTGGCGAACGTCGGTCCTGGAGAGTTTTGCTTCTACCCTAATCAAACACACCTGAACAAGCTAATCAAGGTCTGAAGGGTTACTAGGAAGCTACAGGCAGGTGAGTTTTTATTAGGGTTGGAGCTGAGCTCTGCAGGACTGCGGCTCTCCAGGACCGGAGTTCGCCACCCCTGTACTATATAGTTAATCTCAACTGCATGATTAATTAAAGGGGTCATATGATGCGATTTCAATTTTTCCTTTCTCTTTGGAGTGTTACAAGCTCTTGGTGCATAAAGAAGATCTGTTAAGTTGCACCAATCACAATGCACTGGGTCAGCTGGCCAATCAGAGCAGACTGCTCTTGTCAAAGGAGGGGGCTTTGTTGAAAACGACGCTTTTGAGAGAGGCGGGGCATAGAGGACCTACAATAATGTACAGTATTTGAAAAATAATGTGTTTTTTGAACATTAAAGCATGTCAACATATTCTGTTACTCCAAATACACAAAATAATGATCTGTAAAATAGCATCATATGACCCCTTTAATGTCACAAAATATAAACTATATTATCATCCAGTTCAAATCTGCTAAATGTGACTATAAGATATGAAGTATATTAAGATATAATACACATTAACATCATGTTCTTCTGTAAAGTCACTTTAAACAATGTGTATTTGTGAAAAGCGCTATCCAAAATGACTTGACTTGACTTTTATTTATTTTGACCAGTTTCTAAATAGGTCAAGGCTTGTATTTGCTCACAGCAGTTAGAAACTGGAAACTCCCAGATTTCCTGTTTTTATTTAATGCTGTAAACTGTCCGAGTTTTGAAGCTGAAGTGTAATTAGAAGGTTTGCAAGGGTAGTATTAAGAATGGGGATGGGCAAGACACAGTGCCATAATCCCTCAGGCAAAACCATAAACACTTCTCGAATATGTCTGAGAGTTTTTAACTTTTCTTGTAGTTCACAGGAGTGATCTTGTTGGCTGTTGGAGTATGGGGAAAGGTTAATTTGGAGTTTGACCTCCTCCTGACTTCAGACAAGGGCACCAATGCACCATATGTCCTCATTGGGACCGGAGCCGCCATCATCATCTTCGGGTTGTTCGGTTGCTTTGCTACCTGCCGTGGAAGTCCATGGATGCTGAAGCTGGTCAGTTCTAGAGATTTCAAAACTGAGAGTGATAAAATTCATAAATGTGGGAGTAGTTGCAGCACATTCTATGTATACGTTACACTTATAAAAAAGCACAGATCCTCTTATATGACACAGAACTGACCTGTCATGAAAAATTGCTAGTTTACATTTGATGTTCGCTTAAAAAATGGTCATTTAAGCCCTCAACCCTGTCAAGGAAAAAAAGAGAGAAAAAATCTTTAATTTATATTTTGAGATGCAAACAGGTAATGGGTAAAAAAAAGGTGAGAACATTGCGTGGATCGGGAGCATGCTCCACATGGATATTTGCTTTACATGCTCATTTGTAGTTACTTTGTTTTTGTTTTATATATATATATATATATATATATATATAATATTTATTTATTACCTGTAATTTTTATAAACTGTAATTTTTCACACAAAAAAAAAAAAATCTTGATGCAACATTTTACAAAAATCAAGATTAAATTTATTTGGTTGAAATCCCATGTTATAAAAGATGAAGTGCTATGCAGGCTATTTAAGACAATATTGGCTGATTAGACGGCAATGCTGAGCTAAAATGCTAAATGCTTGCCCTCTCTCTCTTCACCGTTCCCACATCTCAGACCTCAAATACATAACATATTACCCTTTTTAGACAATGTTTTTGAAGTGAAGAGTAAAGAAAATACTATGCAAAACTTATTGAAACGAACAGTTTTGTTTTACTTTTATTTTTATTGAACACGCAGGACAAAGGCTCATCATGGGCATTACAAAGTCAAGACACTACAATTTCCACACATTCTTTGGAGTACAGTATCACTAGGGCTGCACGATTAATCGAATGCGATTGTCATGCGCATTTTGTTAAAAAAGCCGGTTCTGTAATCAACAGGAAATCATCGTCACGTGCTTTCAGATGGAGCAGAATTTACTACACATAGCCGTAGTTCACTGACAAGTTACGCAAAAAAAATCGC
>NW_015558646.1:1127433-1131313 GCF_001515605.1 Sinocyclocheilus anshuiensis
TTTTCTTCCTTCATACCGATATAGAAATGTTAAACAACAACTGTACTGTTAAAAAGGTTAATGTCAATATGTTAACTATCCTTCAACAATCTTGCAGAAATGTTTTTGCTCCAAGTTCTTTGTAGAAAAATTGTATATTATCAGTCAAAAGTTTGGGGTCAGTAAGATTTTCAAAAGAAGTCTTTTATTCTCACCAAGTCTGTATTTATTTGATCAAAAATACAGAAAAACAATATAACAATATTTAAAATAACTGTTTTTGTTTTATATATATATATATATATATATATATATATAATATTTATTTATTACCTGTAATTTTTATAAACTGTAATTTTTCACACAAAAAAAAAAACATCTTGATGCAACATTTTACAAAAATCAAGATTAAATTTATTTGGTTGAAATCCCATGTTATAAAAGATGAAGTGCTATGCAGGCTATTTAAGACAATATTGGCTGATTAGACGGCAATGCATTACAAAAAAGATGCTAAATGTAAGCATGAGCATTTTTAAAAATGTAAATAAACTGCATCATTTTAAGATTTAAGGCTGATTTTAGCTTTGTGAAATGATGCTAAAAATGCTAATTCACTCTCTGACAGCAGGTGGCGCTTATGGAACAGCCACAATATAGCGTTTCCTTGGTTACCGCTGTAAAAGAATGCCATAGAAACTTTTATGAAGACATAAAAGGGTCCCCTCAGAGATACATTTATATAAACCCCCACCCTCAATTCAATATTTTGAATTTTCTTTTCAATATTTCGAGCATCGTGAAAAGCTAGCACGTCTATTCTTTCACTTCACCTCTTATAATAAAAGATTAAGTGCTATGCACAGGCTTTTTAAGACAATATTGTCTGATTAGACGGAAATGCTATGCTAAACTGCAAATTGTTTGCCCTCTCTCACGTTCCCACATCTCAGACCTCAAATACATACAATATTACCCTTTTTAGACATAGTTTTTGAAGTAAAGAGTAAAGAAGATACTATACAAAACTTATTGAATCAACCAGGGGCCAGTTCCATAGCCACCATGTTAAGACTGTGTCTTAAGAACTAGTTTGACCAACTAGCAGTTGCCAAGGAGAAATCAGTCTTACTTTTTTCAATGCAAATAAGCCCAATCTACCTTTTCATAACTGAATTTAAAAAGTTATGGCCAGTCTTGAAGAAAAAAATTAGATGACTAACTTTTTAAGACTAGTTTAAACAGTTTATGCAACCAGTCCCAGTTCTTTATTTACCCTTGTAAGATCACAAGTACCCTTGCAAGAACCCCCCCGCCCTCATTTTGATCTCAAAAAAGTGAGTTGTCACTGAAAGGTGAGAAGTTTGCATCTATGACTTCTAAAGGTACGTTCATATTTACCAATGTTCGTCAAATTTTCAAGTTTTAGGCTATAGAAGGTAAAAAAAGAGGATAAATAATTTCAGATTGAAAGGCCTTACCCTCAGCAGCGCATTCGACTCCCGGCTGCTCTCCCACTGATCGAAACCCGTCAGCGCAAAAACACTCATAACTGCCCTTAGTGTTCCTGCACAGCTGCGGGCACGTCCCGTAAATCTCACACTCGTTCACATCTGCAGACGGGCAGAAAACACCTCACATTATACATACAGGAAGCAGTTCAACTTCTAATGGTGTGCCAATGTTGTCTCGAAGTTGTGTGCAGGCATAGCTGCGCACTTCTTGTGTTGCTTTCACGCAGACAGAAAAGATTCCATGCCAAGGACAGAATGAAAAACGAACTGATCATTTTCTGTAACGCTGCTTTATAGCTGAATCAAATTTGTCTTTGTGATTGAGGAACTTTCCAACATCAACACTGTCACTGAACTGAATTGAACCCAGGTTTATTATAATTACGTGAAACTAAAATGAAAACAAAATCATACAAACATTTTTTAATTAAAATAATCGTTAACTGGAATAAAATAAAACACAAAAAAACGAAACTTTTTTTTTTCAGCTAGTTGCCAAGGCAAAATTTCTCAGAATTTAGAATTTAGTTTAACTTGATGTACTAAAAATAACTGAAATAAAATGAATGAAACACACAACTAAATTTAACTAAAATTAAAATGCAAAAATAAACCTAATTCAAAATATTAATACAAACTATAATATTATCTCAGTGGTACTAATATAACACTGAACTGACTTGAGCTAATTAATCATACTATTGTATCTGCTGAGCTGCTTATAGATGAATGGAATTAGTTTTATAACTGATGAACTTTGCAACACTAGCTACGTTGACATGCAACCAAATAATCCGCTGGTAATTGGACTGATGGCTCAATCAGACTGAAAAGGCTTCATGTAAACACCTTAATCGATCCGACTGAGCTCCTAAACTCTTGATCGGATTGAATACGGAAACTGGAAAGTACTGCACATGTGCAATGACAGAAATGGCGTAATGAACGAGCTGTTGTTTTTGTAGAATGAAGTGTCATAAATGACTGAGTTCCTGTTGTCCTGTTTGGCTTCTGTAGCACCACTATAAGCCTGTCTTCCAATAAAGAAGTAAATATTGAGATTTTCTAATGAATACGGTATTCAGACAACGCCACAAACCATTGCAGTTGTTCTTGTCCTCCGGGTTGGGTTTATATCCAGGTCTACAGGAACAAATGAAGCCTCCGGTTGACAAATCTGTGCAGTTATGCTCACACAGATTCTCACTGCATGTGCGTCCATGGCCGTAGTCTAACAGAGACAGATGAAGAAATGTTACAAAGATGTGCAGGCAAAAGGATCTAGAGCTCTAAGATTTTTTTTGTAGTTTTTGGAGCTTGCTCCACTTTTGTTTATGCAAGAAAGAAAATAAACAACATGAGGGTGAGTGAATGAGCAAAACTCACAGCAGCCGAGTTCATCAGTCTGGTCTTCACAGTCGTCGTAGTCGTCGCAGGCGTACTGCAGAGGAATGCACTGACCGTTCCCACATTTATACTCGTCTGCAGAGCAGGGCCCATGTGTGGGAGTCACACCTGAGGAGTCATTCACACAAAACAGGGTGTTTTACTAACTTCAATAGAATTTAGGGAATTAAAAGGGTTTAATAGGTAAATAGTATATTTGGTTAACAATCTATTGGCTGTCACTCACAATGCTCCGGCCTCTCGTCGGTTCCATCACCGCAGTCATCTATAGAGTCGCAGAGCTCGTGACTGTAGATGCAGCGGGTGTTATCACAGCGGAAACGGAACGGAGGATCACATGAGATGTCCACTGAGGAGGCAAGAAACATGACGGTTGTGCACTTTGTTCCACATCTACTTTATTACGTTATATAACTGATATACTATTCAAATTATATTAGAAAAAGAAAGTTTAGACCGATAGTCGGGCTGCGCGATAAACCGCATTTTGATCAGGATCACGATTTCTCCTTCTTTCAGTTTATTAAGCATAATCATCTGCAATATTTAACTGTTGGTTATTTATCCTGCAAACTTTTCATTTTAATATGCCACTTACATTATCTTGCATTGGTAACAAGCCTCCACAAGCTGCCAGATGTCAATAGTTTAAATCACCCAATCTGAGCTTTTCTCTTAAATCGATACATTTTCTGCCCAGTGGTTTACTTAAAGGGGTCATATGATGCGATTTCAAGTTTTCCTTTCTCTTTGGAGTGTTACAACCTGATTTTGCATAGATAAGATCCTTGAAGTTGCAAAGACTAAAGTCTCAAAACCAAAGAGATATTCTTTATCAAAGTTAAGACTCTGCCACGCCCCCCTAAAACGGCTCGTTCTAACACGCCCCCACATATCTACCTCACTATGTGGAAATATTTGCATAATGCCGCCCAAATGTGCACGCAAAGAAAGAAGGCGTGGTTTCAGTAACGCAGCCA
>NW_015558646.1:1138878-1167030 GCF_001515605.1 Sinocyclocheilus anshuiensis
CCATACATGCGTAGTAGATCGGCTTTTAAAATAAACAAAAATGGGAAGAAACAATTGCCCAGAGTTATTGCACATCTGGCTGTCTTTATATTGTTTTATCGACGGATTGTACAGGTTCGAGTAGCAACGGGCTTCTTCACACAGCCAGCGCATGCGCAGTAGCCTACTGTAGCCGTACTGGACAAGTACACGCGGTCACAAAAAATGGGAGGCACGCGGATGTCCACTCAGAGCCTCCGCGCACACTCTCCGATGACGATTTTTACGTCATGCATACCATAGCGGACCCTAGCAGACTAGCGGACTCGCGGACGCGGAAAGTATAACACAGGCTTTAGTGTTTCCACGTGGGTAACTGTGTGCTAATTGAGCTCAAGCTATGCTGACTTGAGTGAACAATATTGAATGCTAGTGCTTTCTAAATGACAACATGGTCTAGGCAATGAGAAATTAAGTTATTTGTGTGTAGAGTTTTGCAGTGACAGTTCAACAAATCTGATTCATGTGTCAAAAAGGGGAATAGTGTTTATAGTTTAGGGAAATGGGTGTGCTTTTTGATAAATGGCGTTATGGTTTTGAAATTTTAGTTCAAAAGCCTGGTGATAGTGTTTAAGCAATCGAGAAAAACTGTAAGACAATATTGACTGATTAGACCTAAGATGCAAAATGTTTGTCCTCTCTCTCTTCAGCGTTCCCACATCTCAGATCTCAAATACATAAAATATTACCCCTTTATACATAGTTTTTGAAGTAAAGAGTAAAGAAAACACTACACAAAACTAGTTTAACCAACTAGGGTAACCAGTCTTACTTTTCCAATGCATATAAGACCAATCTACCTTTTCATAACTGAATTTATGACCAGTCTTGAAGAAAACAAATTAGATTGCTAACTTTTTAAGACTAAACACTTTCATCCATAAAAACACTTTCTCATTGGATCTAAGCAAATCTCATAGGTGACCTATTTTGATCTCAAAAAAGTGAGTTGTCACTGAAAGGTGAGGAGTTTGCGTCTATGATATGAAAGCTTAATATCTACAGCCCAACATTTGGAGTCTTATTGCTGCATGGCTGTTTAATTTAATAGTTTTGTGTACACTGTATATTTTAATTTTTATAGATTTGTCAGTGTAACTTTTTTAACAGTTGGAAAAAATAGTCTCATAAAACATAAATAGAAAGTAAACCGGCTCATATAATATTTATTTTTACCTTACAAGGTTGATGATAATTTCTGAATGTTTTTAATATTTTAAGATTTTCAGGTCTTATTTTGTACCATTTTTCTTGAAATTTCATTGTGTTTTGAACATTTTTTGTTGATTTGTTTTTAAGTATTTTCTCTTTTCCCGCTCCCTTGTAGTATGCTATGTTCCTGATGGTGGTGTTCTTAGCTGAACTAGTGGCAGGTATATCCGGCTTTATTTTCAGACACGAGGTAATTCTTGTTTTTTTTTTTACGTTTACGTACAGTATTTCAAATACCATCTTATGTCTACAGCCAAATAATTTTTCACTTTTTTTTTTAAAGATTAAATCAGTGCTTCAAGGTGTCTATAATAAAGCTGAATCAGTCTACAGTGGTAAGGGCAATGAAGATCTGGACAGAATCCAGAGAACAGTAAGCACGTATTTGTTTTATTGGGAGCAGTACAAAACATAGGGATTACATCAAACTTCACTTATCTGCTTAAATGTTATTTTGAGGAATGTAATTAATTTATTTTGTCATTTGTAGCTGCAATGCTGTGGAGAGAAGAACTACACCAGCTGGGCAAACACCGATTACTTCAAAAAAGAGGGCATCCCCAAAAGCTGCTGCAACATGACTGCTGGTGTAAACTGCACTTCTGCAGAACTTAAAGATCTTAACACGGCTGCATCAGTGGTATATCAACGGGTAAGATCTCTGCTGTATCTAAACACTCCTACATCAACAAAATCATAAGAGTTATTCTGAATTCTGGAACAAAAAAAATCCTTCTCTTGTAGGGCTGTTTCTCCATGATGACTACAACATTGGAGGCCAATCTTGGAATTATTGCTGGAATTTCTTTTGGAATTGCGTTCTTCCAGGTACTCATCGTGTCCAGTTTATATATATATATATATATATATATATATATATAGTCTGTAATGCATCTAATAATATATGTTTTCCATTCAATTCCTCATCAGCTCATTGGGATATTCCTGGCATGTTGTCTGTCTCGCTATATCACCAACAACCAATATGAGATGGTGTAGTGATCCACAGGTATATTTTCTTACTCTTCCCATTAGGCTCTTCTTTTTAAAATGGCACAGTTTTGTGTTGTTCTATTACATGTCATTTAATGAGTATTTTGACTGATAAAAAATGACTAGGTTCTCATTTAAGGGTTCTTACTGTCGCTTCTGTCTGATTACAGGGTATCAACTGGAGATCACAGAGCTGGACCTGACAAAAAGGGAAACCATTTAGTTTCAGTGTTTTGTATGTGTGCCTTAGCTAAACATTTCATTTTAGAGAATTTCTGACTGCTTTTTAAAGAATAGTTCTTGTTGGTAGCTACATTGAAGGGAAGGAACCGGTTTGCATTTGTTTTGCCAGAGTTGTAAATATAACAGCAATTAGATATACAGACGTTTGTAGAAAGTGTATGTGTTTTAGCTGGTGTTAAACCAAGAACCAGTTATGCAGTAAATAGTGTACTGCGCACCTTGACTTTTGTTTCATTGGAATTAACACATACTAAAACTTTGCATCTAGTAAAAAAAAAGTAGTACAATTTCTTGCATGCATCTAAAGTTCAACATTTGCCAAAAAGAATATTTTTGAGTGACTTCATAATTTGAGACATTTAAGACGTTATCCACTCAACATGTTATATAGGGAGTTCTGTTTATGTCACCAGCAGTTCATTTTCAAGAAATAGTTTTAATACATGTACGTTCATTGCCATTTGGATTGCTTCTGTGATAATGATGTGGGTATTTGCCGTTTCTCTACAGTCTTTATTAATGTAGCAGCTATAGTGTTAATTGTAAGGTTATTGAATGTCATAGTGGTGATGTGCTGAAGAGAAAGGTTGTAGTGTCTCTTTAACTTTGTCTTCAAAATGTGAAATCTTTTGCCACCCGGGTTGATCAGGTAACAATATTTAACATGTACATACAAAGCTACAAATATTGCCATTATCTATACAGGAGTTGAGCTGTATTTAAAGATATATTTGCATTTGGATGGCAAATAAGGTGATGTATAATCCAGATTACTTTTTAAACTATAATTATTTTCTCTCGTCACTCCAGCATAATCATACTGATTAGTTTTTGTCATAAAATAAACCACCCTCTGCGTTTTGTTAGCATATGGGTTACTTTTGGGGCATGTACACGTTGTATCTTTGTAAGACAACAAACTGTCAACAGCCTGTTCTTTTTTTGTGCAAACTGTAAAATGCATAGGAACAATAAACTGTTTTATATGAACATAGACTTCAGACGTAGAACCACCAGATGGCGCTATCTATTTATTTATACGACTGTATTTAGCAATTTGTGTTAAGAACCAATGAAGAGTGGATCGAAAGCAGGTCCATAAGGGGGAAGTGTGCCATTTGGGACAGGACAGGCATATCATATATAGAAATATAGCTAATATTACTATCTGTGATAATTCAAAATCGCAATTACTGTCCTAAAATGCTTTAAATCTAGCGGGCTGCACGTCGCATTATTGACATATGCGACACTGAATGACCATTTAGAGAAAATAGTAGTTCGTAGGTTAAATCGCTATTTCTTTAATCACCACGAGCAAGAGCTCATAATTAAGCGCTGAAATCGATCACTGCGTTACGAGTAAAGTAAATATTTGCACATCCTCTTGTGAAGAGATTATTATATTCTGTAAAAGATACCGACAGACGTCGATGCAGATGAAATACTGAAGCTCGATTGGTCCGAAGGCCTGTCAATCACTTGCAGCTCTCCACACCATTGGACAGGACGCTTCCCTGCCTGACGTCAACAGTATAAATGTTGTCAGTCCTCGACAAAGCTAACAGAAGAAGGGCGCTTTCTTCTCGGTTGGGGCGGTATAAAATTGTGGCTGCTTCGTCAGTCCTTTATAGTTTATCTTTGGGTTGTTCCAGTCCAGTAAACGGTTTCATCCAGGTTAGTCATTTGCATCTAAATCTTTTTGAGATTTATTGCGTTGTCAACTTGTCATTGTAAGGTCAGGTGAAGTGACGTTTGTGTCGTGTGTAGACAGACGTGCAATGAAAGGTTCTTTAGTGTTACGTTCTGCATGCTCGTTAGTGCAATATCAGAAAGGCATAGGCTTTTGATGAGATGTTTCATCTTAAACCTCGTTTAATATTGTTTGGTTGTTGATGCTTTAAATAGACAATGCTATCTATATTAGCGACGCGAGAAGCTAAAACGTTCTCCTTTTTAGCTGTAATGATGTACGGATAAATCGGTCTATTTAGTTGATTCTTCACAATTAATCCGTTTAACCGCTTAAAAAGCGACACTGAATCGAGGGGTTCTAGGTTGAACTCATTGAACCAAGAAATCGCGGAGTTGGCTTTATTAATGGCGGTCTTACTAACTATAATTTAGTGTTTAAAAGAAATGCAAGTTAAATTTCAGTTCGAGCTGAATCATGGCTGCAGCAACTGAATTAGGACACGTGAAACTGTAATAAACACCCTTAAATGTACCAACAAATGGGTTTATTCGCAGGTTTTACAATGTGCAATGTCGGGATAGACTTTGACGCACCTAACGTTGACTTATGGAAAAAAAAATGCTCAGTCGGTTTGTCACCATTTAAAATGGTTGCCCTTATTGCAAGAGATTTAAGTCTAAGACCTTTTTGCGTTGCCTTTGTTTTTGTAATTTTGATTGTACCCTTTCATTTCAGCTTTGCCATGATGCAGCTCAGCAGCGACACACAATGCAACAAGCACTCGTTGCTCAACGTTATGAACCGATTCATCGCTGCTGCCAACAACATGGATGAGACCATCATGGTGCCAAGCTTCCTGCGGGACGTGCCTCTGGAGGACCAGGACAGCCAAGCCTCTGTTAGTCACAATAACAACGAGCCCTCTTTCCCCAGCAAACAGAGGGACATGTATGAGCACTACCTGCTGCTAAAGTCCATCAAGAACGACATGGAGTGGGGCCTGCTGAAGAGGGAGATGGGCGGCAGCTTTCTAGAGATGGCAGTGAAGCATGAAGAACCGCAGGTGAACGGAGGAGCTGCAGAGGAAGGCTCTGACCTGGAGGGCCAGTTCCACTACCACCTCCATGGACTGTTTGCTGTTCTGTCCAAGCTCACGGTCCAGGCTGACCACCTCACGAATCGTTACAAGAGAGAAATCGGTGGAGGTAGCCTGTTGCGATAGGATTGATTGGTTTAGAACTAAAATGGACTATTCTTGAACCATTGGACTGGGAAGTGAATGGGTGGCAGTGGACCTAAAGGGCTTCAAATTCCCCTCTGCCATCAAAAAAGGGTTTCTTGCCCAAGTTGGTTGGCCTGTGGCCTGTCTTGGTGGTATCTGATGCTTTCAGGATGTTTCCTCTAGACACTAAAGGGCTATGAGAGTAATGGGTATTGTTTTAAATCTCTGTATGCCAGGTCCGAAAGCCCTTGACGTTGTCATTTAAAGCTGTAGAAGAATGTGGATGCTGGTAATTCAATTCTTTCTATTAGCCAGCCAATGCCTTTTAATGAGGGGAAATTTGTTTTTTTTTATGTATTAATGCTGCTCTTGTGCACTTGTCCATGTAAAATGGCGTGCCTTGTTTTCATTTCCCACTTGTGCTGTTCTCAAGTGTGTGTGCTTGTCATGCATTGTATCAGTTTGAACAGGGCCCATATGAGTCTGTATCCCACTTGTTTTTGTTTTTCTGGTTTGTCCTAGAAGATTTCAAGTTTTATATCGTGCTGTAATATAGTGACTTATTAAAATAAAGCATTAACTTAAACTGCCTCACTGCATTGCTTCCTCCTGAGTGTTCCCTTGAATTTCCTCTCCTCTCAAGTGCAATAAGATGGCAACATTTACCGGAGGGCTGGGTCAAATATCTAATCCTAAATGGAGCTAGTGAGTATCTGCTAATCTAGTTTCGTAAGGTGTGTGTGTGTGTTACAAGGGCAGGTTTGAGCTTGACTGTGTGTGTTACAAGGGCAGGTTTGAGCTTGACTATTCATTAGTGTTCTCATGTTTGCAACGACTTAAAGGGACAGGTCACTTAAAATTAAACTTGTCATTTACTCATGTCATTCCAAATCCGTATGCCTTTCTTCTGCAGCAGTCTAAAGACAATTTAAAGCATGTTGCTAAGCATGTGTGGAGTGTCAGGGTGAGTAATTAATTTTTGGATGGAATATCTCTTTAACTCCCTTGCACGGCATAAGCACAGATTGAAACTGGTGTTTTAAATGCTAATGCAGGCAGTTCCATAAATGACATCATTCTTATCAAATATAGTGGTTCAAAGTGTATTAGACCAATAAAAAGTGTCTGGTTAAGATTCAGGATTTTTTTTTTTTTTAATCTAACTAGAAAAGTATATCTAATCCTTTAAGACACTGAGTTTTAATGCTCAGTTCTCAAGCATTGTGAGCGTTTGAAACTACAATCTAAACAGATTTTCTCAAAAGATAGTGTTTAGAGGAAATTGGTTTTATTTTTGCATTTTCCCAACAAATCATGCATGCATTTTATATTCACATCTTTATTCTGTGTGATTGAGTATGGACACTTCTTGAAAATGGAAACCCTTTTACCTTTCCTAACCAAGTATTTCTCATCATCCCCATACTAAACGTTCACTGAACCATGAACAATACAACTCTAACCGTTCAAGCCGCAATTGTGGTAACACCCAGCCTTTGAAGTAATGTAGGTGGGTGGACAAAGAATTGGCAAAAGCAAACGTGAGAATCCCAGTAATACCAATCAAAATGTCTGCTTTGGCTATACAGAGGGACATTATGGTATATCAGACCAAATGCAGTCCAACCATCTGTCCGTTCAAGTGAAATGGGTCAGCGTGAGGCACGCGAACTGTGCCAGGCGGTCACAGGAACAAATCTGCATGATATATGAACCAGCAACTAGAGGGATTTGCAGCTGTCTTAAGATGTAATTTTAAAGCTTCAACCAAAATGTAGCATGGATAGAACATTAAAAGCAAGCCATTTATTTTGTTTCATTCACTCAGAATGCAGGATCCACATGCATGTATGCTAAAAAATGTAAGGATTATGATTTAGAGGAACACGTTTTCAGTAGGTTAAGCTATATCTTCTTGTGTCTCAGGTTGCGCTGATACTTATTAACCGTGACCATTCAACTATGACAGACTAGCGTGAGGATAAAAACATTGTAAATCATAAAGGGACTCCTAAAAGCATAAATCAGTTTCAAAATGTTTGGCTGGATCAGCTCGTCCCTATGCAATGGTGCATTGAGCGACTACGTGATCAGGCAATCTAGACTTGGCCGGGCATGTCCAGTCTGCTGGATCATATCTAACAGCTGCCCTTTTCGTGCTCCCGTATATCTTGGCACCCGCAAGGGAACATTGCTAAACAAATGCAATGCTGGTGACTGGCATACATGCATGAGACGTGGCAGAATGTTTCATGCACTCTTTTAGTTCAAATTTCAGCAGTTCAAATGAGAGAAAGGACTGTTTAGGATGAACCGATTCACTATAATGAATCAGACTTGGTGCTATACAGAGCCATTTAGGATGAACCGATTCAATGGTGTGAATCATAAATCCCTAAATGTTGTAAGTGGAAAACGTAGTTAAGTTAGTATTGTTGCTACACTGCTACTTAACATTATGGTCCTAGGTAATTTATTAATGCATTTTGGCATAATGTTGGGTGGCTGACAGCTGTTAGTAATGCTATGGTGAGATGTTCAGCTGGTTTGGGTAAGGAGATGCTCACGCCACTCAGCCTGACAATACTAGGCCTTGTGTTGTATAATGAGAGCCTGTGTGTTCCATCACAGCATTACCAATCTGTCTTTGTACAACCTCTCCGTGCTAGAGGCCGAGCTTTCACACCACCCACTGGACACAAAAAATCTTTGTAATAATTTCTGAAATTGTTTTTTTTTTTTTTTTTTGTGATTGTAAGTGTCCCGTCTGTCTTTTGTCTTTGTCTTTTGTCTACATGATAAAGTAATTGTGAGTGAACCTGTTGAAATGCAACACAAATTTCAGACTTTGTCTGACAATAAAGTTGTATCGTATTGTATCATACACTAATTTTGATGTGTGATGCCTATTTCTGCAATTTGTTAAAAATACATCTCTGTGATAACATATAGTGTACATGAAAGCAAGCCAGTAGCATTATGTTTCCTCTTTCACTTTAGAGCGCAAATTAGACATTTAACTGTTTACAAAAAAAAACAATTAACTGTTTTACTAAAAGTCCATTTCCCCCTCAGAATTAATAAAGGGTTTGTGATAATATTTATTAATATTTTGAATCCTTCTCTTCAGGTTTCTTTTTCATTTTAGTTTAGTTTTGTTGTGCTTTAGTCAGTTTATTCGTTTTTGTTTATATTTTAGCTTTAATTTATTTTACTTTTAATAATTGTAACAATTTAGTATTACATTTTATTTCTGTTAGTTGCCAAGGCAAGTTTAAGTTTTTCATCTATTTTTGTTTTATTTTATTTATTAACAGCCTTATTATATATATATATATATATATATATATTACTCTGAGCAGAAGCAGTCTTTTTGAAGGTTTTGTTTTTTCCCATTCATTATATCTAAATGTTATATAAAATTTATTACATAAAATTTATGAAGCACACTTATTTAAGGCACTTTAACTAATCCAGATGCTTATATAACGACCTTCAGACTGCTGATGTAAGGTCACAATGTTTGTGTCTGCACTGATATATTTCCTATCAAGCTCTTTGTGCAGAGCAAGGCTGAAGTGTAACCCCTTCCTCTATCTGACACAGGAAACAGAGCCTGCAGAAAGTGTAGAGCTGTGTGTCAACAAACAGTCAGCGAAGAAAAAGCGCTTAGTGACCCTGAAAAGTTCTAATGTTGACTTTGTATTGAATACAAGCTATCTTATCATGAAATGTTTGCTCTCTTTGTACTGCACTGCAACACTGCAAGTTAAAGACCGTATGTAAAAAAATACAAGACATGCTGTCATGCAACAGAGTAAGAGAGGGCAGAGAATTCATCCTGTCCTGCAGCTGTCTTGCTGTACATGATCAGCTCATGCAGACTATATATGATAAGTCAGGGTGCTCCATGCACGACGTGTAAGAATGTTCAGGGTAGCTGAGGTTACATAAGCCAGTAGGCGTGGTGCTCAGCTGGAACATTTACGACCTCATACAGTGTTGCCTTGGTTCCCTCCACCCATACAGCTTATAACACACACACTGCTCATGCACATCTGCCATATCATGGCTTATCAGTTCAGGATAGTTTCTGTTCAAATGAGTGTGCTTTCCCACTTTTCTCCTTCTTATGATTATTCCTCCATTTAGTCTGTTAGGAATTATGATATGTTATTTGTATATTCAAGAAAAAAGATAGAATATTACTCTTTTTGGCCTGTTGTCCTCATATAGAATGGTCTGTCCTCAGAAAGGGTCCAGCTGACTCCTTCATGTGATTTAATCTAATTTGAAGTACAGAAGCGAGTCATTAGGTAGATTGTCAGTCATGTCCTATCCACCTTATTTTTCAATGCGGAAGTAAGCCGTTTTCTGTCAATGTGCGAGACTTCCAGTTCATTAATCGCTGTGGGGAAATAACGAGAAGCATAACAAAGTGCAGTAAACGGTAAAACGGTTTGCACTACAAACCAGTGTGTTCATAATGAAAATAATACATTAAAATAATATGGTAAGACACACCAATTTGAAATATCAAGCCACAAAACGAGGTGTTTTGTATAACTAAAAATAGCTGGAAGCGGGTGACCCCGGAAGCCAGACACATTAAGTTTACAAATGGCTGCGCCCGCTCTTACGAGAAAAATAAGGTGGATACTGTTGCATTATGCATGAAATGTTTTAATTCAGGGATTCAACTGTTAATAATTAAACAGAAGCACTGAAATTATACCACTTACCAAATGACAGTATTTCAGTTTGAAGTTATATATCTCTCAAATTTGAAATCATATACTGTATATGTGTATATATAGAGAGAGTAGAGACACTTTAGTTTTTTTAATCTAATCTAGTTTAAATCCAGTTTAGTTAAATGTAATAGATTCCGATATACAGTATGTGTATGTATATACATTTTTAGCATCTTTTCATGATTCACCAAAACAAAAATTACATTATAAACCTATTAATTCTCTAACATAAAAAGTGACAATTTCAATATTAAAACAAACATTTTCAATAATAATTAATTGCTTAATTATGTATATACATATGCTTATTTCCTGCCACGTCATTATCCATTAATTCACGGACATTTCTGTTAACTCTATACAACCCAACACAATGCAGTGCAATTCCAAATACAGGTAAAACACCTCTAAAAAAAATCAATACAGAAAATTAGTTCATATTCATACACATTGTTTAATTATTAGTACATTGGTTTTTTTTTTAGTTTGCTGCTTTGGAAAGGCCATTTTATGTTCGATGTTCTTGTTTAACATGTCATTTCCTCTGCTGTCATAATTAACAGTAACACATAGTTTGAGATGTGGTGGAAATGACATCATCAAGGCAATGTTCATGACATCATGACGAAAAAAATTCAGAATTCTTCTGTGATGCATGTTGGGGATTGTTTATAGACAAACTCCACAAAGTCCACAAAGTCCACAGTACCAAAAGTGCCCATATAATTGAGGAAACACCTGTATATTGCGACACACTTCATGCATTGGCAGTGTGAAAGTTTGCACATAGTCACACAATGGTGTGTGATCTGTGCATGATCAGTGATCTAGGTTCACAAGGGCCACAAATGCAGTGATGGCTAAAAGACATTCTATACTTAACATCCAAGAATATTTGTCCCTGGCAGACATGAGTCCATCCAGAATAGCAACAGATTATCGAGCCATGCTATCCAGGCTATAAATAATTAGAAAGAATGGAATTAGCGGCACCGATCAGTAGCGGTTCTGCTCAGTCATTACTCAGCATGTCTGGAGAGTTAAACTAATGCAAGGTCAGCGCAACAAACATAAGTTAATTAAGTAGGACAAGGAGAATGGTATCTTAATTAACATGTAAGCAGCGCCCGCACAGGTTGTCTGGCATTTCTAACCGTCTCTGCGTCTCCATAAAAGACTGTTCAAAAGCAGAATGCTAAAACGGAAGTTCCCCCCTGTTGTTTGAGAGAAGCAAAGCTGGCAGGACCGCCCCTTTGTGGAAGAACTCTTACATAATGTCAGTTTGAACAAAGACGAAAACTTGCTGCTGACCCACTGAACGCAGATCTTTAGGAAAGGAGGGTGACAATCAGATGTAACCCTTTAAACCTCTCAGCTGTGACTTCAAATCAAGTGACTTTTAGACTTTTGTGTTGGTCAGTTGTTTCAAGGTTTATTTGGTGAGAAATTCTGCAAAGACTGCTAAAAAATAAATTTAGCTAATAAAGATATTTAGTCAAAAAAAAAAGCCTTTTTCCCTTTGTTATATTATTTTTTTAACACTGCAGTTACTTCCATATGTTTGCACGTGGAAATTTAACTGTCAGTATGTCTTGTCTAGACGTGCCCTAGATTTAAACCAATCGTGGTTTAGCTCCAAAAGGGCCAGCCAATGGCAGGTTGCAGATCGTGTGGGTTTGGTGAAGGAGTGGCTCTGAAACCTGAGTCCACATATGATGCAACTGGGATTGTCACGATGTAAGAGAAAAAGTCATGACTGGGAATTTTGGGTCATTCTAACACACTTAATCCAGTAATGTCAACAAGGCAAAGTTTGGAACAATAAAGATTCCTGTAAAAACCTTAATCTGAATCGTTTTTAAATAACTAACAGAAACAAGCGAACTGGAGTAGGCCTAACCTTCAGATATCCTTTGCTCTCGCACAAAACCGGACGCGTGCGCTCAGATACACGCTGCTCTGCCCAGAGAGTGCACACACTTAAAAGGTGTCTCTCCTCTCACTCAAACTGTCCTGTGCACTCACAAATCCCTCTGTGCTCATGCGCTAGATATTAATTCTTTTCGCACCTGAATTAAACGTTGTCAAAAGTTATCATTATGCACTTTTAAAAAGTATCTCAAAACAGATTTGTTCACTAAAGGCCTTTCCTTGATTTTTTATTGTTGTATTTTTGTTTTAACATAAACTGGTTATTGCACTTTGTTTTACTACTTTATCTCTTTTATGTTTGTATTTGTATTTTCTTTTCTGTGAATGCACATATGCATCTCTCTGTAAAATACTTTGTAAACACTTACTGCGCTATATAAATAAAGCTTTAAACAGTCAGACCTCCACAACTGACCGATGAAAATACTATGTGAAATCTAATTGGCTGAGAGGGAACTGAACCTGGAATTCTTTTGACAATCAAAGATGGATCTTTAATTTATTTCCAGTTTAATAAGAAAGTTTAATAGAAATGGCTAGGAATTGGGTGCTTGGATGATTTGTACATATAAATAACCTCTGTCCAACTGGTTGGTCTCTGAGCAATTTATCTAAAAACAACATATTATAGCCTATGGCTCTAAAGACTTCATATAAAAGATCAATGTTATGTCATAATATGTCAGATACCTCAACTGAATTTAAAATCATTGCAATAAATTCTCAGTTGGTATGATGGCAATAGTAACAATTCCTATCAAATCAACATCAAATGCAAAAATAGACGTAAATGATGCAAGATATGTGCATCTGTTTGGAAATTTATTGGGAGTTGTTGTTTTTTTTTTTTAATCCAGTGTTTGTTTTCAGTTCTGATTTTAGTTAGATTTTTTTGATGAAAACCCACTTTATATTAGCTACACATTCAATGGCACTCTCAAACAGTGAATATACAGTTATATGACAGTTACATGTAATTACATTGTCTGCAAATGCATTAACCCTTTAGCTGCCCCACCAAGAAAAAGGCATTTGAAACAATTTTTGTTTGCATTTCTTATCTCATGTCGCTATGGAGAACGAAACCTGCAAAAACAATAAATAAATAAATGTGTGCATAAATACACGTATTCTTGTTTAAATACATAAATAAATAATTAAACGTGATGAAAGTAGGCAAATAAATTGATGGGCAAATGGAAAATGTTTAAGGAAATGCTAAACTCATCCTAAATGTTTTCCTTTGATCACTCATTTATTTCTGAATGTAGTTCCACATTGTTTTTCCTCTGTGCAACATGCTAATGAGAGGGTGTCAATTATGCAAGAGTAGGAGGATCGTGTGTGACGTGCTTGAGCGTTTGCCTGTGCATGCGTATTAACTTCATCAGTCAAGGTGACTGATTATCTTACACTTTTTCATAGGGTTAGTTTTGTAGTTATAATCATGAGAGAGCTAAATCATAAAAGATTTTAAGTGGCCAATGTAAAATATTAATGCTTACATAGCTCTTAATTACACATTTCATTACACCAAATACACAAAATAATGTTCTTTTTAGCAGCATCATATGACCCCTTTAATAAACATACTTTTGTCGCCTGTATTTTCTGTTCTGAAAACTAATGGGAAAAAACTGTCTGTTCCTCGATTAAACCACTTCATACCAGTCATCTCACGATGACCATGGGATACTGATATTAGTTGTCTCTAGCTGGAGACTCAATCGGGTTACAAAAAATGACGTCAGGAAACGACACTGGCCATTTCTTTGGGTCGTTTGTAAAGTCACAGATACTGTACGGACAATACAGCTCAGTTTTTTATGTATCTTGCTCTGTTGAACGGAAAAAGTGACTTTACTAGGCTATACTGGATTAACATCATGCATTTCCTGTCAGCGGGAAAGGATTGTTTTCCCCATGCCACGCTCCCCACTTACACATGACCCCGACCAAGTCCATGATTGACACCCTCTCATTAGCAGGTTGCGCAGAGGAAAAATAAATGTGGAACTACATTCAGAAATAAATGAGTGATCAAAGGAAAATAAATAGGATGAGTTTAGCATTTCCTTAAACATTTTCCATTTGTCCACTAATTTATTTTATTTATTTGCTTACTTTAATCACGTTTAATTATTTCTATATGTATTTAAACAAGAATTTGTGTATTTATACAGACATTTATTTATTTGCATATTTATTTATTTATTGTTTTTGCAGGTTTCATCCTCCATATGTCGCTAGTTACCACACTCAATGCATTTTTTTTCAACACATCCCATAATTTTTAAAATATCGGCCTCTACCAAATGGTTGATATGTCACTTTATGGTAAAAATTCCGGAATTCATACACATACTATGAAAATCAGAAAATATTAACTATAATACTAATTTATTTAAAAACATAATCAAAATAAAATAGTTTTGTATTTTATTTGTAATCTATTAAAAAATAGCATTTTAGGCTTTTATGATTCAAGAAACACGCCGTCAAGTGTGGTAGTCCAACAGGATTTTTTTTCTTCTTTCTTTTTTTAGATAAATTAACATTTCTTTGTAAACCAGCAATGCTGTGTAGTGTAGGTATCCTCTGGCTCCTTCAAGGAAACTGTTTTTAGAGTGTGTTTTCCTTTTCTTCTTTTCTTACATGGAAGCTTTTTAAAGGATGTGCTTGTTGAGGGAGCATCATCTTCATCCAGGGACTCAAAAGAACTGTCACCAGCTACCTCTTCTCGGACGGGGTGATAATCCGGATCCTCTATTGCAGTGGTTCTCAAAACCTCTCCATGAGGTACCCCCAGCACTGCACATTTTGTATGTCTCCCTCAATCTGACACACCCACTTCAGGGGTCAGTTGCATAAACTTAGCCTCTGTGTTAAGACAGTGTTTTAAGAACTAGTTTGACCAACTAGCAATTAACCAAGCGGTAATCAGTCTTGTTTTTGTTTTTTTTTGGATTCAGTGTAGACTAATCTATGCTTTTATGTAACAGAATTAAAAACATATGACCAGTCTTAAAGAAAAAAATTTGATGACTAACTTGTAAGACTAGTCTAAACCTTTTATGCAACCGGCCCCAGCAGGTCTTGCAGTCTCCACTAACGAGTTGATGAGTTGAATCAGGTGTGATAGATGAGGGAGACACAAAATAGGTCCTTACCACTGCTCTATTGGGTCATCAACATCACTGAGATCAGCATCAGAATCTTGGGGGTTTTCTGGTACAAGGGCCTGAAGAGTGCGTGTTCTTGTACCATAGAAACTGTTGACAATGACATCTATCTAGTAATTGTAAAAAAACAACAACAAACAAATAAATAATCTCTTACAATTTTAATAATGTTAGTACACCAGCATTTGTCATTTAAGAAGTAATTGCCTCTGATAATTATGATTTCCACACATTAATTCTATGAATTCATTATATTTACTTCAAAAAATATCCAAAAGTGGCAATAAAATACATACTTAAGAAATTATCTCAGTATATTGATGAAGAAATAACAATAGCTGTGTCATATTCATAGCTATGAATGATCGGAAGTTTATATTTCTCAGCAAATAGTCCATTCTGACTGCAGAAATGGATGATCTGAAAACATTAGCTTAGCTTTTCTACGTTTACCATAAAGTGACAAATCAACCGTTTGGTTAGCACGTTTTTTAAAAATTATTAAAAACATACTAAAGTTTTTTCATGGCACCGAGTAACATACTTTTGTACAGTTAGGACTCTTACAGTGTAATATGTCAAAAAAATATGCTTACCTTGCAAAATTTCACCAAGAACAGTTCACATGGCAGGAGTGATTTCTTTGTTTCTGACATCCATGTTAGAAGAAGTGTTGTGACAAGTGCTGTTGATTGACACACTGACATCTAGTGGATTTTTTTGGCCTCAACCAGATGGCAGAGGTGGCTCAATCAGCTTGAGTTAAGTTAGGTACTCCTCTCAATAAAATATAGTGACTCAAAATGTGCTCAACCATTTGGTCGAGCAGGCCGTTAAAGGTTTAAACCCATAGAATATAATGTAGTAATGTTATGACAAATATGGGAAATTCATTATAGTGTTATATTTGGTCTCCACATCTTAAGTATAGGGAATAGTGCGTCTGACCCTTATCTGACCTTAATCAGAAGATTATTATTTATTTAATAATTATTTATTTATTTATTTCAATCCAAGTGCACAATAGGCTATATTACCACATGAACTTTCATATAGGCCTACTTTTTTGTTTGTTTAGATAAATCACTCAGAGGGGTTTGACCAAACTGTTAAACTAGGTTATTTACAAATAATCCAAGCACCCGATTCATTTCTTATATTTGATTATTATAGTAGGATTAAATTATAAAGAAATTACAAGATCCATCTTTGAAATCTGATTGGTTGATAACATTTGACAACATTTAATTCAGGTGCGAAAATAATTAATATCTAGCTCCAGTTTTGTGTGAGAGCAAAGGAAATCCGCGTGAGAGTGGGGAGATTCGCGCTCGCGCATTATATTAATGTGCTTTTGCCTACAATAATGCGCTCTCGACATTTGTCATTAAAATAACGCCATATTAAAAATCATTTCAGTAATTGGGTAAATCTGAAATAAAATATTCAAATGAACACTTAAACTTAAACAACTTACACTTGTACTAAACTGTAATCATATAAATAATACTAAAATAGCATTGTACCTTTGCAAGTTAAAAGATTTCAGAGCACAAGTGACTTGTGCTGCCATTAAGGCCTTTGGAAATATCCTTGACTGACTGAATATTTCGTGTACCATGAGACGCAGATGCAGAGCTATAGTCGAGGTGTTAACTGAAGCATGTCTTCATTTAGTTGCATTTTGCTTTTACTTTCAGACTGTCCCCAGCGGCATCCTTAACTCATCTTTCTCATGACTCTGTCTCACCTCAGCGCTGTACCGTGCTGCGATTTCTATTCGCTCTTTTGCATATAAATGGCCCGCAGCCACTCAGCATTCTCTTCCATTCCACTGCTTCAATTCAGCACCAGGCAACCAAACGAACCAACGACTAACTATTGAGAGTAGCCTACTGAGTCGGGTTACACAATATTGCATTTTCCAGCTTACCTGTGCTTTTTCAAGGTGTGGGCATGTAAAGGACTTACTAGACATTCCAAACTATTTGACTCACGTGTTGAGATATACGTGGGTGAAAACGCTAGTTTATGGGGTATTGACTTGAAATTAATCCAAAAAAAAAAACGTGGATTAATTCTCCTACGTGATAGTTTGACATTCTCTGCTCACTTAACTGCATTTGTTATCTGTTAACGGTCGGATATACCGCGAAGTAGCGTAAGAGAGGTAAATTACAGGACTGTTTTATTGTTTAATGACATTTTATATTATTTTATAACAGTAAGGCATGTGTCCCTGCTGCAGAAGAAGGCTGAGTCAGGAATTATCTGACTTGTTCCTCAGCATAACGCGCGGTCTCCTGAGGCCTTTGTCTACGCAGACAACTCTCATTTCTAAATTCTGTCTCGTCTCTTTTCCCGTGAGCACTACAGTGCACTAGTTTCTCAACAAACTGATTGTCCCTTCCTCCAAAAAACTGCCTCACCTACTTTGACTGACCTTTTACCGCTGTGAACTGCCCTCCAAACCTTTGAATTTGATGTGTGGGACTCCAAACTACTACTAAATGTTTTGGGTCGACGAGATTTCTGTTTCTTTGTCTGATTTTGAAAGAAGTCTCGTACGGTCACCAGGGCTGCATTTATTTGATCAAAAATACAGTAATGTTGTGAAAATGTAATTTATTCCTCTAATGTCAACGCTGAATTTTCATCAGCTTTTACTCTGGCAATCAGAATCAGAATGAGCTTTATTGCCAGGTATGTTTACACATACGAGGGTGTCAGTGTCACATGCTTCTTCAGAAATTACTCTATGCTGATTGGGCGCTCACGAAATATCACTAATTTTATGTTTATTATCAATGTTAAAAACACGCTTAATATCTGTGAGAAAACCGTGATACAGTTTCAAAATAGAAATCTTTTGTAACCTTATGTCTCTACTATTACTTTTACTATCAATTTAATGCATGCTTGCTCAATGAGTGCCAATTTCTTTCTTTTTAAAAATCTTACCGATCCCAAACGTCTGTATGGTAGTGTTGGCTTTATTATGTAGATATGTGCAAATATATTGCTTCTTTCATATAAATGTAATAAGCTAAATGATTAAACTTAAATTAATCTTCTTTAGCTTAAAAAAGTGCAATTGAATTACCTTCTCAGATCATGGCGCAGATGAAGCAATGTTAGTATCTAGAGCCCCCTTGAGGCCAGTGCAGCAGTTTTTCTAGCACAAGTCGAATGAGATGACATATAAAGGCGATATATGTTGGTATTGGTATTTTCTTTTCCAAAATTCTTAAATGAGCTTTTAATGGCTGTGTAGCGTGGATACAATCTATAATTAATTCAATTAGTGCATTAATATAAAATTTGACTTTGCTTGCAACTGTAAAAATACTAATATCCCTTGTGATTTTTTTATTAATAATAAATTAGGTTGATTGAACTTTGCTATCTTTGATCATATTGCTGTTGCAAACCTTTTATAAAAGCAGTAATCCACGTGAGGCTGGTGTTAAATTGGATTTTTCACCTCAAGCAATGCTACAAACACACTGCAGATCACAAGAAAGACTTGACAATCATGCTTTATTCTGGTTGACTTCTTTAAAAAAAGAATCAAATAAACAGCTCTCCTCTTTGAACAGAGATCACTGAAGCATTATGCCTTCTTCAATCAAAACCAAGTACTTTCTTCATGTCTTGCTGTATTTCCACAAGTAGTGAAACTAAACTCTATCTTTACATCTCTGTCTCTTCATTTAAATATTTATTGGTTTCAGTTCAAACAAAACTTCATTGATTGTCAACACAAAATCTAGCTTAGCACCAGTACAATAAAACTGTACTTTAGCTTGTTAAAATACTGTTCGCAGTGTGGGAAAACAAAACAACCTCAGGATAAAGGGATCATTATTTGTACATTGTCAAATAAAGCACCAACCATACAAAGCAATTTTCATATATCATTTGTCTGATACACACAAAAAAGGTCAAATATATTAATGACTATTAAATTAAGCACAAACAACAATCAGTGAAAATAAAACACACCACGCGCCACAAAGCACGCTGGAATCTGGTACAATCCGGAGACGACCCCTTCCGTGAGCAATGGAAAGCAGTTCAAGACAGAATCTAGAAAAACGGCTCTAGAAAATCCTTAAAAAAAAAACACTCCACAGGCTCTTTTTTTTTTGTTTGTTTACCACTTAAATGATTTCGACCACTTAACTCTTATCAGCTGATATCTTAAAATAATTCAAGCAGTGGATAAAACCAACAGCTCATCAACCAAAGCAAAAACGAAGCGACTTCAGATGTCACAGGAACACATCCTGTGCCTGCTACAATACAAATGAAATAAAGGGAAGGTGTAATGTTTCTGGCAGAGCTGCAGTGGTGCTGAGGTAAGGAGGGCCGGGGTGAGGAACATATGCTGTAGGTTAGGGGGCTTCTGGGAGCCGAGATAGGCTCGATGGTTTACACAGGAACCATCTGGCCCAAAGGCATTCCTGCTGCAGTTAGCTTGACGTAAGCCTCTTAGCTACACACATTTAGTTTACCAAGATAAAAAAAGACTTGGATTACCACTCCTTCTAAAGGACCGTCAATAACGAACGAACATAAAACATGTTAATGATAAGTTACAAGATGCGCTCACCCTGATGTCAAGATATACATATATATTTACTTATACATATAGGTTTATTAAAAAAAAAAGAATTATTGAAGCGTGAAAAAACAAAACCCTACAGAAGGAGCCTGAAAGTTGCTTCCCGGTGGAGTCCGTCTCCAGCCTTTCTCCCTGGGTGAGGGCATGGCAAAGTCGCTCCCTAGGGCCCCTTTCATTACTGGGGGTCTGTGAGGAAATAGGACCTTTCTGGCTGATTCTGAACATACAAAGTGCTGGTACGGGTAACAGGCCATCGGACCCGTGCATGACTGCGGACGGCTGCTGATGATCCCAGGATGTAGGGTAGGAGTCGCTATCGACTGCAGGGTCTGGCGTTGGGCCCTGACTTGTCGTACTCATCTTCTCGGAGGAGCTGTATGGAGGAGCCTAGCAGTCCCTGTAGCTCTGGTACGCATCGCACCATCTCCACCGTCTCCTCCCCGTCTCCGTCGTCCAGCTGGAGCTCATCCGGAACGATGCACGTTTGACTGACGGAGACCTGCTTCCACAGCTCTGCCTGAGCGATGCTCACCACCTCAAACTGAGGGTACCGAGCCCGGAAAATACGCGCTGACATCTTTAGCCGCTTCAGCACATCTGCCAGCAAAAACCAGTTACAAAACCTGTGGAGAGGAAACAAAGAGTGGCGTTTAGTTAGGAGCTGCGGTGACCGTGTTTTAACGTGTGTCTGCTGTCACTCACCCCTGCATTAGTGATACTTGGACATGGTAGCAGGGTAGGAGGGGTTCGGAGGAGAACTCGAACAGAAGACAGTCTGTATCGGTGTCTTTCTCCTTCACCTGCTCGCTCAAGTTGTCCACATTATCTTCCTCAGGCTGAGACAATAGGAAGTCCCAGCAAGGTTCCTGTTCTGTCTCTGTATAAATTAGCAAATATTAACCTCTAGTTACAAATGGTGTGTTTACAGTGCTTCTGCTACCCTCTAGTGGGCAGCTTTGTCACCTAATAGTTGGATCACTTTCAGCTTGAATTAGGGGAAGCTTGGACAATCGATTGGTCTTGCTTGTTATGCCACAATCATAGCGATTTGAAAGGAAGATGATTTAAAAAATGAAATACGGCAGGGTCCAAAAGTTTAATAACATATTGAATATCTAGGATTTAAACTCTAATTTAAACGTGGTAATAAAAATGGAAATTTAGGAATTTTTTTTCTTAAAGAAACATGAATATCAACATTATCGGTAAGTTTTGTAAATATTAAATATAGAATATTCTGAACTATTTACAGGTCACTAATCAAAAAAGCCTATTTTGGACAGATCGAACACAAAATGTCAGATTTTCATGCTTCCACTGAAGAAATATCTCTCAATATAAGATTTCTCAAACCATGCTGGAGAACATGACCATCAGGTTTTGCACTTGTGGAGTCAATGGCATATCAAGTGCATGCAAATACTAATTTAAATCTTCAAATAAATTTTTACTCTGATTGTTATGCTGACAGATACAGTATGTGTAATGAAAACAATGTTCATATAACATGTTAATATAACATGCTTAAAAAATACTTAATGACAAAAATGTAAAATACAAGCATTTTCACTAGTGGTCTTTTCAACCCCATAATACATTGCTGTTCAAAATTTGAGGTCAGTAAGATTTATTTCTAAAGTCTCTTATGCTCACCAAGGCAGCATTTAAAAAAAATCAAAACTACAGTAATAATATTGTGACATGTTTAATACAATTTAAAAAGATTGTTTTATATTAAAAGAAAAAATCTTATTTTTTTCAGGATTATTTGACATTGGATTATTTAATTCTTTTGATGTTCAAAAGAACACCAGGGGCCCTATTTTAATGATCTAACCGCATGGTCTAAAGTGCACGGCGCAATTGCGCTTAGGGCGTGTCCGAATCCACTTTTGCTAGTTTAAGGACGGGAAAAATGCTCGGCGCTCCCGGCGCATGGTCTAAAAGGGTTGTCCCTATTCTGTTAATGAGTTAAACCATTCAGAGTCTCATCTCCATTCCCCTTTAAAAGCCAGTTGCGCCCGCGCCATGGCAGGTTCACTATTTACATGGCGGAATTTGTCATTTTTAAAAATGTTTGTGTGCTGCTGCGCGTCCCTGTGTGTGTAATAAGCAAAGTGTACGCACGTTGTGCACCTGCCTATAGGCGCATATTACTAACGCGCTCTTTAAATAACAAAGAAAAAATATTGCGCCAGACGTTAGATCAGGTTTTTGTTGGTCAATGGCGCAGTCTATTTCAGTTACCTCAAAATAGCAACACGCCAGCAATGCGCCTGAACACACCTCGTTTTCAGACCAGCACGCCCATGGGCGCACAAATGGGCGCAAATGCATTTGCTATTTAAACAACGTGGTGCAGGACGTGAAAATGACAACTGCGTCGGGCTGAAACTAGCAAAAAACACTTGCGTCGCGCCTGGCGCCGCATTGCACCAGGTGTATGATAGGGCCCCATTACTTTATTTGAAATAGATTTTTTTTCATAATGTAAAAGTCACTTTTGATCACTTTAATGCATTGTTGCTCAATAAAAGTATTAATTTCTTTAAAAAAAAAACATACTGAAACCAAACTCCTGAACAACACTCTAAGCAACTTTAATTTCTTACCAAATACAGAGCTACTGTAGAAATCCCACTGTAGTGTAGGATCTTGGTCTGTTCGTCCTTCTAAATCAGTGAAGTACTCTGTAGATAAATACAAAGACAGTTTTATTCTAAATAGTAAACATTCAAATAAACATTAAAGTTTTGCAAACATGTATGCAAGATTTTGTAGCCGTTTTACCTTTGAGGAAAGTTTTCATTCCGGGACTCTGGGCTAGTTTAACTGCGGTCTGACCAGAGTAAGTTGCCAGTGTGGGATCTGCCCCATGATTTAATAGCATCCAGACGGCAGCCAGATTATCAGCTGCTACCGCATCATGAATTGGGCTGCAAGGTTAGCAACAAGTTAATATCCTGAAAATTCTCTGTCTAAAGTTAAGCTTATTGTTACTGCAAATGGACTGCAATGAAAAAGGCAAAAGCTCTTACAGGAAATGATAGGAGGAAGAATAGATTTATATGGTAATTGGACAAAGTTTGTAGGACACATTGTAGCTGTGGGTGGACATACATAATCTTATTTTGTACAGATTCTGATACTAAAAATACATCTTCCAAATCTAATGTGGCCCATTAGCTACCTACCATAAAACGGTGTCATTATGTCATTATACAATTAAAAAAGCAGTAGCCCAAAGCTGTCAATGGGGATGAACAGAACTTGGTGCCTTTATTTGAAATTAATATTTCAAGTAACAAAGAAGCATTGATTCTGTCTGTATCATATCCTCAATGTAACCCGCTGCTCACCGCGTTCCATCCTGTGCACTGCAGTTAACATCTGCGCCATGCTTCAGCAGCACCTGTACGATGTGCGTCCAGCCACGTGCACAGGCCTCATGTAGTGCCGTGTAACCCGCGTTGTCGCGACGGTTCACCTCTCGCACATCCTTTTCCAAGCAATATAAAACCACATCCTGAAAATAAACGTTTTTAAATATATAATGAACTATTGATCAAACAGCAGATGTTGATGTAACAAAAAAAAAAATTAAAATGACCAAAATTTATATATTTAGGGCTAATCAAATCAAATTATTTAGGGTTTCCTAAAGTGGGGTTTGCGAGGTAACTACAAAGGGTTTGTGAACTCATGAAAAGCTAATAAATAAATTAAATTAGAAAAATGTAAAAACAATTAAAAACATTTTTTAATTTAATTCTAAAACATATTTATTAGAAAACAGTTCTTAAATTACTAAAATATTAACTTAAAATCTCAGGGGATACTTTGAGTAAATATTTTAGGTCAAGGGGTTCAGCTGACCAAAATATATCAATATCTGCTGTCAAGCCCCCAAATTAAAATAATTCAAAGATAATACATTACAGTTAACAAAAATGTACAAAAATTACTATTTAAATGTCTTAATTATGAATTTAACATACATGATTTTTTAAAATATATTTAATCATATTGGATTAACTTTATTGAACTTCATTGTACACTCACTATAAATATTAATATATTTAACAGTTAACATTTCAATGTCAGCTAACAACCAAAAGGGTTATGAATGCTTTACCTGGTAACCTAATCGAGCAGCTCTCTGTAACAGCGTCTCTCCTGCATTCTTATTGACAATCAGTCGACGTACTTCTGGAGGCACTGGACGGCTTGGAGCAGTTTCAGGGATTCCTGATTTCCGAGCTGTTCCTTTTTTACCAGACAGTGGTGAGTTTGACTGCTTGGGAGAAGCATAAGGAGGAGTTGGGGTTTTCTTGGCGGCTGGACCATCCTCATCTGAAATGAGGGGCCCTGTGCGTTTACCCAAGCTGCCTTTCTTAGTCTTGAGCTGAAACAAAGATATAAAGACAAAGAGAGTCATGCATGAAGGATGTGATATTCAGGGGACAACTGTTACATGGTCCCGCCTAATAAAAACAGCTGTTATAAGAAATCCCTTTACGGTGACTCGAAATGCCACTAGGGGGCAGCAGAAGACTAACTGAAAAGATATACACCTTTGCGAGGGAATAATCCCTTGAAATCTCAATTTTCAGTTCAAGTGCTCTAGTTTAAAAATGCTTGAAAGTTTGAAAAGATGCTTCAGCTTACCTTTTTCTGGTTGTCAGTGTCACACAAGTGTTTACTTTTGAACTTCCTCTTCCCTGAGGGTTTGTCGTTGGGCTGTGTGGCGGGTGGGCTCTCTTGAGGTCGTGCTGAGCCCGAACGTGTGAACAAGGTCCGCCTAGGGCTGATGTCTGGACTGGGCACTTCGCCGGTTAGTGTGGCACTGAGACAAGGGTACACACCCATCTTCTCATCTGCAATGGCATAGACTGACATTTCAACACCAACCTTAATGTTACATCATTCCGAACACAGCATAGATAGATGGATATAACTCCACTGAATAAATTGCTTTCAATCAAAAAGAAACTTCTGCTTAAGACTTGCGTACCTAAGCCCTATTCGGACAGAACCAATTTTTTTTCCCTGAGGAGGTCAGGTAAATTTGTGCTTCATAGTCATACTTTGACCTTCAGACCTTTAGTAAAACCCCATCCAGACACTGGACACTCCTATTTTAATAAAAACTACACAGATTCCATTTTCCGTATCCTCTATTAATAGTAGTAACTAAAAGGATTTTTTGTAAGTTTAATATTGCTCCCCTATGGGAAATTCATTGAACATTTATTTTAATTATGCTACCCTCAACTGTAGCACACAGACTAAATATCAAGACCAAGAAAGGCAAAGACAGAATGACGTTCTCAGCAAAATGTTCATCAAGCATCAGACATCTTTACTCACTAGTGGCCTCACCATCTTCCACACCCAGCTTCTCCTCCTCTCCATCTGCCACCTTATCTTTCTCTGTGATGTATTCCCCATTCTGATATTTACGATTCTTGCAGCGTTTCCTTTTCTTTATTGAAGAGGTGTCTCCACCCTCAGTGGGCCTGTCCTTGTCCGCATCCACCTCCTCAGGCAGAGGATTGATTCGAGGCCTGCCGCGCGGCCGGCGGACTGGTACAGGGGGTGGTGGGGTAGGGGGGGGTGTAGAGGGGGGGTCGCGGCCGGCGGACTGGTACAGGGGGTGGTGGGGTAGGGGGTGGTGTAGAGGGGGGATCGAGAGGGGGAGGAGTAGGTGGAGAAGCGAAGCTCCAGTCTCGGAGCAACGCTTCATCAGTCCGTCTGCGCCTTCGTCTCAGCCGCGGAGAGGCCTCCTCCTGGGAGTCTGACTCCTTACTAGGCCAGCCTGGACTGCTGAGAGAGCTTGAATCTCTGTCAACCTGAGGACTTCTGCATGGACTGTTCTCTGAATCTGTGACTGGTGACAGAATTCAGAATTATCCATGTGAAACGCTCTGATATTTGGGAAACCATTCCATTGTCTTATATATGACAAAAGCAAAAACATCTCACCCAAAAATGTCAAATCGGTCATTATTTACTCTTGTGTCGCTTCAAACCTGTATTTTGGTATATTGTGGTGAAATCTTTTACACAGGTCTTTTCCATACAAGTTTGCAGTGACCACAGCTGTTAAGCTCCAAAAATGACAAAATAAACACACCAAAGTTGTACGTTAGTTGTTTGCTATATTCCAAAATTACACTAGGTATGATTCCATTGACCTATTTTAATGCGCATTTTGGAATATCGCATAAAAAACCGCTGGATGGAAAAGTCCAGATGCGCATAAATTCTAAAAATGCGCATAAAAAACATATGCGCACAATTGAGTAGGACAAACTTTATCCGATAAGAAAAATGCGCATAAACGACGATGGAAACACATTTACCGAATAAATTCCACCTTGCGCATCAAAAAAGTCATGTGACTTTCAACGATGGAACGGGATAACTTGACTAACCAGCGGACCGATCTCATTGAACAGCATCTGGAATGTTGTTTTGGTTGTTCTGAAATGCCGGAGCAAAGCCTGTCATCAAAGTATTTCTGTATTATTGTCTTAAACGACTGCGTTCCCAAACAGCAGAAATCCACCTCCGAAAGCAATGACTGCATTCATTGCATTTCGCCTGCTTGCAATAATTCATCATATATGAAAATTATTATATTAAGTGGCTTCTCCTACTTTTCTTAGTGATATATAGTGCCAGTTTATCAGGAAGTGACGATTTTGTTCTCTTTGACTTGTTGAATGGAAACTGTGCTTTATACGCAAATGTTTTATGCGATATTCCAGTTTTGCACACAAGTTAAATTTTAATCTTTGGATGGAAACGCAGCTATTGAGTTAGCGAGCTGAACTTGAGAACCAGATCAGTGCATGAATTCTTTTGAGCTAGAATTCAAGAAGCAAACTGATTCATTCACGAATAAGAGTTCACCTCACTGACTCTTCTTTTTTCATTCTTTTTTTTTGGCCTCTTTTGTCACTTTTGGAGATTAACAACCAGGGTCACTTCGACCCAGTTCGACTTGTAAGAAAAAGACCTGCATAAAAACAATTTTCTTTTAATACAGAGGATAGGTATGGAACGACATGAGAGTGAGTAAACGACCAACCTATTACTTTAACTATGAGCTGGATCAGTACCTATTTTGTTTGAGTCGGAGTGCTCCATATTAACTGGACAGTTTTTCCCTTTGCGAGTCTTTCCCCCTACTTTAGAGGCTGAGCTTGTTCCATCTTTCAGCACACTTTTTCCCACTCCAGGCAATGCATCTTTCTTCTGATGAAGTACAATATAATGTGTTTAACAACATTAAAACAGAACATTTTGTCTTTCAATAACACATGCATATTTGTAATTTAGATTAATGGCTATTTAAGCAAAGCAAAAATTTCACAGGAAATCTAATTGTCTATATAATAAACCCATCACTAGCTCATAGTGGTAATGCCATCATCTCTCACCAATATATAATTATAATTAATTAGGCTACTCCCACAATAATCACATGTGAACTATTTTAATTTCCCTCTAGAATTTCCCAAAAAATGTTCCATTGTGTAGCTGAATTGTGTAAGTCAATACACTCTGTTTCAAACAAAGTAAAACCACAAGACTTAACCATCATGTTAACATTAAACTAGTATGATTAAATTTGCAGTTATGACCATATACCTGTTTACATGGATAAACCACCAACAGGAATTACATTGGAAACTCATAATCAGAATAACTCCACAAGCACTTAAAAACAGAATAATTTAAACTCTTGTAATTAACAAAAGACAAGCTTCCCATTTCTGTTTTACAATCCTCTAGCAATATCTTGGTGACTCTAAGAGCAAAACTGACTGACAAATCAAAATGACCGACTGTGGTACGAGATTCTGTCAATACAGGCTAACTTATTTTGAATAGTCTGTTAAATCAAAGGTGGCTAAGTCTAATTCACTTATATTCTCTACATTCTAATGCAGACACACACACACACACACACACACACACATACATATATATATATATAATTAGACTGCATGAAGGCTGAGCATTATGACGATATATACAGAATGTTTGAATATGGCTCAAACAATAAGAATTCACTTACACTACACTAGGGTGACCATACGTCCTCTTTTTTTCCCCTGGACATGTCCTCTTTTTGGACCTAAAAAAATGCGTCTGGTTGGGATTTCTTAATTGCCCAAAATGTCTGGAATTTGGCCGTTTTCTTAATCTCGCTCCCGCTGAATCTCTGACCATTGCCGCCT
>NW_015558646.1:1167040-1245253 GCF_001515605.1 Sinocyclocheilus anshuiensis
CCAACCCCCACCACTGTCCTCTTTTTGGAAAACTAAAATATGGTCACCCTAACTCTACTCAGATGTTATTTAATGTGAATCCGTTTCTTACCTATACCATTTGCACTTTTTCTATCAAGTACCAAACAGAAAATAATCAAATTAAATACATTTTTCAAGTATTCAATTGACTGCATTGTTCAAACATTATAACATGGTTTTAAATCACACGCACTCTGTGTAAAGGGAGCACATCTCACAAGATCAGATATTTGTCAATGAGTTCAGGATTGTTGAGCAGCAAATACTCCAGCATGGTCTTGTCAGTCATCTCTCCTTATTCTTGACCTGAGATCAGTCAAATCTGACTCCTGCAGCTCTTTTTGGATGCAGGGTTGCCAAGTCCGCATATTTTTACACAGAATTGGGTTACTTTTAAACTGAGTACCAAACAGAAAATAATCAAATTAAATACATTTTTCAAGTATTCAATTGACTGCATTGTTCAAACATTATAACATGGTTTTAAACTAGGGATGTAACGATTACCGCGAGCCGGTTGAAAATCAATTCAAATATGTCACGATTCAAATCGGTTGAGATGCTAAACAAATCACAATACAATTGGAGTAGGAGTTTATATGAATGTATCTCTGAGGGGAACTGACTGTCTTTAGAAAAGTTTACATGGTATTTTCATTTCATCTTGCCTCTGAACAATGCATGTTAAAGTAGAGTTCATAAGCGCAGCTCTGCTGTTTACAGCAGTAACCCAGGAAACACTGTATCATTGCTGTTCATAAGCGCCACCTGCTGGCAGAGAGTGAATTTGCGATTTGAGATTTTCACAAAAAGAGTTCATTAAACGTACATTTTCTGAGAGGTAGGGATGTAACCAAACAAATCACGATATAGTTGGAGTAGGAGTTTATATGAATGCATCTCTGAGGGGAACTGAAAAGTGTTTAGAAAAGTTTACGTGGTATTCTCTTATCATCTTGCCTCTGAACGATGCATATTAAAGTAGCGTTCATAAGCGCAGCTCTGCTTTGTTTATAGCTGTAACCCAGGACACACTGTATCGCTGCTGTTCATAAGCGCCACCTGCTGACAGAGAGTGAATTTGCATCTCATTCAGCTCGTCTGCTGTTTCGTTCAGCTATAAAGTCAGACCATTCTGTTTTTGCTTCAAATTTCAAAATTATACAGTCTAATTTAGATTGAAACCTGCTCATGCTGCCTGTATGCTGCATCTTTGTTTGGATCATAATTAAAATGCAGTGGATGCCTCTAATTTTAAATGGAAAGAGCACAGACAAAGCCTTAGCTTGTTCATATTAAGAGATTTCTTTTATTTGTGTAACTTGTTTAATTTGGGGTTTGTTTTAAAATTTTAATTTAGTTTTGTTATATTTCAATTTCACAAAGAAACGTGGAGCAATAGCCAAATAAAAGGAGACCTTTTCATTTACTGAATAATGTCTTCAATCTCATTTTGTTAAAAAAATCGTGAGAAAATCATATTGTGAAATCAAAATCGTGAATCGAATCGTGAGTTGAGTGAATCGTTACATCCCTATTTTAAACCTATTTTTTCTTTGCTTAATTTATTGCAGAAATTACTATATTGTCATATATTTCCTTGTGACATTAAAATCACTCATGGTATGATATCAGATTTTGGTCATACTCCCACACTTAGACTGAATTACGGAAAATTTTAATGTAATCAATCATGGCTTATGCTATTGATGCCGATCTATTACAAAGACTATAATAAAAATGAACCACTAAATTTTATACAAAGCTTACCTTTTTATGGGAGGGGTTCTTCTTGACTGATAGACTGTCTTTATCTTTTTGCTTCTTAGTTACTGTCTTTTTTTGCACTTCAGAAGGTACCTTCTCCTTGGCAGGCTTTTTCAGGTTCTTCTGTTTGGTGGTGGATACTTTTCCTTTGGAAGGTATCTCCTCTTTGGCTCCGTTAATTTTTGTCTCTCCTTCTGCTTCTGTGGTCTGGCTCTGAAGGAGGGATAAGGCTATCCCTTCTACCTTAACATGAGAAGAAAGCTTCCTCTCTGATGCCTTCTCCTCTTTTGCTGTCTCATCCTCGAACTGTTGAGCCAATTTCCTTTCCTTCCATTCTCCTTTAACACTGGGAGCACTCCTTTTACTAGGGGTACTAGATTTCATTTTTTGTCTACCATTGGATGCTTGATTTTCTGTCTGTTTTGCTCGTTTCTCTCGTCCCTTATCCTTGGGCACAGGAACAGTTGTGATCTCTGGTCTGCTTAGAGCTGCTACGGCATCCGTTTGTGGAGAGGTTCTGTCTGACTTGATGACCTGTCCTTCTATGGCCCTGAAAGGGGGAGAACCAGCAGTAAGGGTCTGCTGCAACGTGGACTCCTGACACCTGTTCTGCACGCTGGCTACCTCAGGCCTCTTGGATCCCACAGTAGACAGATTACAGTAATTCTCACAAGTAAGCGCAGTGGTTTCGAGAGTTTTCTGCTTCACTATTGACTCAAGGTTAGACAGGGGGGATCTGACCTTCTCCCACTTCTCATCCTCTACTTTAGTTGGGCTTAAGTTATGGAACAGGGCTCTCTCACAACCGAGGGTGCTCTTCATCTTTGGGGCTTGAGTCAGACTTGGTCTCTTCTGCAGGGATGTTCCTTGGGAAAGAACACAAGGTGGCTGCCACAAGGATTTAACTGGAGGTGTAAACAGGGTGCCTCCCTTTCCAACAACAGATTTATGGTGCGGATGTGAATTTGCTGTAGCACATAATTGGGTGGATAAAAAACCTTGTTGAGTACCTGTCGAGAGTTTTCCACCTTTATTATGCTGGGCACCTTTAACAGCAAATGGTGCTTTCCTCTCTCTACAGACCGGCTGCTCTCCTTGGTCAATGATGGAGATGGTTTCCTGTTTGGCAAATGTCTGAATATCTTCAACAAAAGCAGCACATTTTCCATCTTTGCTACGTAAAGTAGATGCTAGAATGGGGCTTGCCACTCCTACATATGTACCAGGGAGATTATTCAAGGAACCAGGAGATGAGCCTTTGGCCCAGGATGCGCTGGGTTCCAAAGCATGGTGATTAGTTAGTTTTGAAGATGATTTCTGAGTTGCACCATTTCTTTGGGTGTCATATGTACTGGATGATCCAAAGGAAGCAGAATAAACCTTTTTTGGACCAGCAACATTTTTCTGATGAGACTCAGCAGAATGATGTTCCGTGGCCAACAATGGGCTGTTCTGAGCATCTTTAATGCTTTTTTGTCGCTTGGACTTTGCAGACAGATCAAGGGGCACGTCCCTTGACTCAACAGGGCAGGAAACATTGTGCTCCTCTGGAGGGGACAGAGTTTTTGGTTTCAGATATGCCAACGAGGTTTTTTCGGTACCTCGGTACGTCGAACCTTTTTCTACAAGGCTAAGCAGCCGACTTTGAGTGGTGATATTCGCAAGAGCTGGGCTGCAGCAGATGGCAGCAGTGGGAGAGATGGTGTAACAGGTTGGTGGAGCCGAGCCCTGCGTGGCTTGCTGCACTGGAAGGGCTAGAGCTGGGGCTGCTACAGAAGACATTGTGGCTTTATGCTCAGCTCCACCTTGAAAGCCCTTGGACAAAGAGTCACACCTGACTTTGGATCCTGAAGACTGAGGCTTCTTCTCAGCACCAGGTCCTCTCCCCACGGAAAAGTGATACGGGTATGTTTTGAGCATAGGTGTCGCACTTGAACAAGAGCTTTGTGCTGTGCAGTCCTTTTGAAACTGGCTAGCAGTGGCTTCTCTCAGTGCTGCAATCTGACCTAACCCTGGTGGCAATGTGATCTTACAGAGAGGAGAAGAAAAATTAGAGGGAGGAAGAAAAGCAACAGGCTGGCCGGGTTTAAACAGCGTGGAGCACTGGAACCCCAATGGAACGCTTATCACAGGCTGTGTTGGTGCTGGTGTGTTAGTCTTCTTGTTTAGGTTTATACTAGAGTGAACAGAGTTCACAGGGTCCTCTGCGATGACCTTTTTACCACAAGGCCACTGGTGAGTGGAGTAGATGCCAGCACCGTCAATCTTGCTTTTGGAAACCTCAGTCCGATCAGACAACGGTGTGCTCATGGGATCAGTGCTGAACACACTGCTGTGAGGTTGGGAGGGGGGAACTGGGGGACAATGATTTGAATTGCTGGCTTCTGAGCAGACGTCGGGCGTTTTGCAGTCTGTGGTCGCCCTCAGCTTGTTCTGCTGACTTTGAGGTATGTCACCTCTAAGTTCAAGAGGCAGTGTCTGCTGTGGATTCCCCACCATGCTCTCAGACACCTGGGTAGGGGCACTGCTCTCTCTGCTCACTGTCCCTCCATCTCCTACATTCATTGGTGAGGGATCCACCTGATCAAAAAAACAGGAAGTTAAGTTTGACTTAGGGGAAAAACTAAAAAGATCATGAAAGAGGGGGGACTATAACAATGAAATATATGTTACCTGCATAGGCGTTTTCTCAACACATTACTCAGTGTGTGTGGACAAGTGACTTTTTATGGGGTTCTCCTCTGGTTGGTGTATAGTTCTGTAGTGGAAATAGATAATTATCAGCTTAAAAATTGCTCTGAGCATATAGAATTATTTCCAACAAAAAGAAGTAAGACTTTTAAAGCCTTAAATCTATCATTAAACAGAACATACCTAAGCTATGATGTTGATTTTTCACTCATTTTCATTTAATTCTTTTTTCTTTAATATACTAATAATTGATTGCAGAAGATAAATGCTGTGCAGTTCAGCCAAGGTCAACTCAGAACTCATTAATTAAATCAAATGTAAAATATAGATTGCCGTCTACATTACACATTGCAAAGAGGCATTTGAACTAAGAGGCAACTGAAATCTTGTTAGTGCATTCATTAAAAACGTTTCAGTTGATTATGCATTCACCTGACATTCATACAACTGATAATGCCTATTAGTAGTGCAGAACTACATGCATCATGCACATTACTTCAAGAAATTTTAAAATTATTTTGAGTGATATAAAATATTTCTTGTCACCAAGTTAGGGTTTTCAAAAATCCTTTCCATTTGTCAGAAAAATAATCCAACTGACTTGCCTCAAAACGACAAAAATTAACACTTCTAAAATTTTAACATAAGATGGACATTCATGAGCTTTAATTATGATTGATGAGAATGTTTGCAAGTTTTATGTCTCTATCCCTGTAATCTGACAAAACTGACACTCTAACCATGAGGCCACAACATCACTTCTCTTGCTACAGTCAGTGATATGAGACAGGCTGGAAACTTCCTGTGAGTAACAGAGGTTTCCTTAGTCAAGAATGTCACAATTTCCTTCAGACCACTGCTTGAGTAGGAATAGATATTATACAGTGTTCAGATTTAAATAACAGATTTTAAAAGAATACAATTATCTGCTGCTCCATAATAATGCGATTTACATTTTTAATTATACATTTGAAAAAACAAGCTGTCATCTTCTGCTGTAGGAGAGACTAAATTGTGAAAAGGCTGAGTTTGACCTGTGACTCTCTCTGAGTTCGTGAGTAAGTCAATTTCAAGTATGCAAAGGGAGTGCCTAAACACCAAAAACTCAGTTAAACTGAGACAAGCAAAAACCTTGGCCTCCACAGCTGAAGGGACAGTTTTCACTGCAACAACATCCTCTTAACTCACATTGCATGTGACGACGGGGTGGTCAAAGTCTGCATACTCTAATTCCCCCTTTTTAAAGAAGCAGAGCAATACTGATCAGATCCCAAAACCTCACACAGCGCAATGGAGGGGAACAGTCGAGTGCAAGAGAGGCCACAAATGCCAAGGGTGGAGAATAAAGGATGCAAGGCCATGCAAAAGTTGATGCTGTTTTTACTGCCTCATTATATCAGTGGGACAAACTGCAGCAGATCAAGACAACATCAACAGAGCAGGAAAAAACAGAGCAACCATTAATGTGATGCTGGGTCTAACTCTGGGCTTTACTCTTTACCGACATATTAGATAAAGGCAAAGCATCTCATGTCCACAGTCACAGAGTGTGCGTTACTAAAATGTTTGCTTATAATGAGGTGGTCAAGCTGTGATTTAATCTAATTCCAGTAGCACTGTGTGTCGGGCCTTGCAAAACTCCTATCCGAGACCAACAGATCAAATCAATATACAGGGTTTCCACACTTTTTGACAAATTAATTTCCATGACCTTTACAGTCATGCATTATTAGTGAATAGGGATTTAAATAAAGATTGTGGTGGTAGATTCCATTTCTATATCAGATAATAGCTTTTCAAATGAATAGATTTAAATTATTTATTAATAATTATTTTTGTACAATATGAATGTCGATGCTGGTTTTACTACATATAGGCAATGTGATATTAAAACAAACTCACAATATGTCCATGACTTTTACTAATTTTAATGACTTTGCCATATAGCTGGAAATATCAATTACAATTCCTTGATATTTTCTGGATTTTCATGTTGGTGGAAACCCTGAATACAAAATCAAACCGAATGATCTGAACTCGAATTGCAGTTGCACATTGTTGGATTCGAGACGAAATCACCCCGATGTCTCTCGAGGTTATGTTCTTAATTTAAAAAGAATGACATGATTAAGACCAGATATTACTTCAGAAAATCAAACCGCATACATAACCATCACAATTAACCAAATCTAAATACTTAAGTCTCAAACGCAAACAACATAAACATCGTAAACTCTGGTTTCGCATCAGAATGCAGGTGAGCGCAGCAGCTCCACGTTGTCGATACAGGTGACTTAAAATACGAACTGCTTATTTTTCTGACTTCAAATGAGATTCAACTGATGTCGATGCACTTAAAGTACCTGTCTTGCATAACCGAGCCGTATAGGCCTTTAGCGAAAGTCTGATGATTGGAAAGTTTATGATGTGTTATACCCATGATTATATCTGCTGCTAAAGATAGAATCGATCATTTTCGTGCAGACATTTTCATCTTCAGGCATCTCAATTATTGAAAACGCAGGATCAGTGGGAGTGGGAGCCCGTGTTTTTCTTCAGCCCTCGTTCTTTTGATCGGGGTTACCAGCGCAATGATAAACGGAGACGAGGAAATAAGCATCGTCTCTCCTCTCTAGACTGGAGCTCAGCACACTCGCGGTCTCCAGGTCAGTCTGCCGGAGCTCCGCAGCCCGGAGCTCATAAATGCACAAATGAGGATGATGCAGAAAAGCAGTCGATGACCAGCCGATGTCACGTATCCACAGCAAGCTTAATATGAGGATAGAGCATCGTCCTAAAACAGAGCAAAATGTGTTTTTCCGACCAACCCACTCGCTCGTTCTAGCTGGAGCTACTAAAAAAACGTATCACACAATACCAGAGCCTCGCAGGTGACACGAAACGCCTGCTGAAGCGGAGTCAGTGATAAATATCGCCGATGTTCACCCACAAAAACAACCAAATGTAGGTCCCGCGATCGGGGATTAGCCGAAACAGACGTTTTCTTTTGCAGAAAGAACCGAAAGCCTACACAGTCTGTGTGGCCACAATGTAGTCAAACTAACCGACGCGTTTACCGAATCCTGTCAAACTATGAAGTGACCGTTGGTTTTTCGCGAAGCGCCAGCCGAGCTATGACGTCTGAATTAGAACTCGAGACAAAATACACGGCCAGAGAAATGTCACGCGCACATTTAGGTTGGACGATATCTCGCTCGCGAGGAAACATCGTACTTTGGCTGTCTCTCTCTCCACGCTGCCCTCGAGGAGTGTTTGGAAACTAATAGGGTGGCTGAGTTTCCCGTACGCTCCTTATTATTATCGTCACTTGTGCTGCGTGACACGCGGGGAGAGCGTTATTTCGTACGGAGCAAGGTGTACGAAACTGAAGGAGCGATTTTCAGATCCCTGCGCAGCGAAGTCTCCCCTCTAACAACTCGGTCTGCATTACTCTGCCACCGTACGACACGAAATGTTTCCATAGCGGAGCAGCTCCAACAATCCAAGTGTTATGACATGCCACGGCCCCAGAACCGACTCCTTCGTCTATGCAACCCTGAATAATTCCAAAAGGCAATTAGCGAGCCCAATAACGATGTCAGATTGTACAAACGTGCACCAACCCGTTTGACCGACATTTGGAAGATGTTCGCGCATCAAGATAACTGCTTTAATCCGGTCTTCCGTTCTTGTCGCTTGCAGTTCACTAATCTCGACGATTTTCGGTTCTGAAAGTCCGGGGGGGTTCGTACCGTATCTCTCTGTCTCGGGTCTGGTGGGAGAGAGAGAGGGGCAGATGGAGTCGAGCTCGTGTGGGAGTTGTAGTGCTCCGACATCCACGCCCTGACCGCGTTCGCCCTGAGAAGGGAGGAGCGAGGACTGCATGTCCCAGCATGCACCGCGAGAATCCAGCCGCTCAAGGGGAAAGGGGATCGCAACGGTGCGCTAAACTGCAAACCCTACCCGAGTAACAAAGTGAAAATACACCCTCTATCTCAATTAAACCGTTGCTCTCGGACCCAGTTCGCGAGGGTCACCGACTAGCACGTGTGTGTTTGTATTATCTCGCTTTAAAATTCGCACACGTGGGCCGGCACAAAAAGAGTTGAGACAAACATCGCAGCGGAATTAATAAAAACCCTGCTCGGTCTCGAACTGTTTCGATAGAGCCACGAGACTAATGTCCACTACAGGACAGCCGAGGATCGATCGTCAATAGTAGGTGCACATGAAGATCCTCACTAAAGGTGCACACACTGATGGGTCGAGATGTTTATATTTCCAGCCTAAATTAAACAGATTCTCAATATGAGAAGCCCCGACTTCTTTGTTAAAACATGCTGCATAACACAAGAAGATCTTTAACACATGAGTTAAAATTAAACAATATCATATAGCCAAATCTGTTTTAGGTGAATGGGAAACATGCTTAAAAGATTTTGGGATCCTCAAGTGGGTTTACCCTTTTTAACTTCTCAAAAGCCCACCACTGACCTTCAACTTTTTTTTTTTTTTTGACAGGTGACAACTAGCATCAGCTGTTGCAAAATATCTCTGGAGCTTCAACAGTGCTGGATTGTTACTAGGCTACTCTTCAGATGATGTTGAGCAAATGTTATTGTTATTTTTCCTGAAACATCTGTGAATCCATTGAGTATCTTAGCAGTTTCCCTCGTTTGAAGGCTAAACCGCGTCGCTTATTATAAGAACAAAGAGTGAAAAGTTTTGTTTGATTATTTTATGCACAAAAAAAACCCTCAAACATACAAGAACCACCATGACATAACATCATTAGAAATAAGTTACTTAGATTTGGTTGAGCTCATTAAAATGGCCTGGCTTCAATTTTTGACATTCAAATAGGATGAATTCACAATTTATTTCTAATTATTATCATATTCTTTAAAAATTCATGCTCCGAAAACAAGAAAACTGATCATAAAGGTTTCCCTTTTAAGTAAAAACACAGGCTCTGTAAGGATATAATGATAACATCATTCTCCTTTGTATCTATAAAGTCTGTTCTTGTCATATTTCAAAATTAGGTCAATTTAAGATCATTTTTTTCTTCTGCCTGTTGTGGTTATATCAAAATAATCAGTCACTTTTTCAGCAGCGATGCACAAACAATCTGGGGTTATATTCCTTGTATCAAGACAAGACAATGGACATGATGATAGCTAAATCAGGCCCATCAGCTGTCCAGTAGCCATTCGCTGGCTTCTTTGATCTTGGATTTAACAAGCAACCCTTAGTTTTCAGCCTCAAGACACTGTGCGTTGTAAGATACACAGTGTGATTCAACCTGTCAGCCAAACACTCTTTATTACAGTCTTTTTTTCTGCTTTATTTAACATTGTGATATTCACACAATTGCTTATTCACAAAATATAGAAAAAAACTGCACCAACATCATGCAAACCTGCAAAACGAAAATATGACATATTCCACAATTTGATTTTATAGGCCTATTCCACCAAACAAAACAATAACATCTACAATATACAATATTCATCACTTGTGGTCCAACTTTTTTTTTTCTGTTTAAGAAAAAAAAAAACAGAAAAACATTTTTTTTTTCTGTTCACAGTCTTGTCTGTAAATCACAATGACCATAATGTTCAGAAACCAATGTATTGTAATGAATATCTCAAGACCAAACCATTGTCACTGTCCCCGCCTCAGTTATTTCTTCAGATGAAGTCTTACTGAGCAGTACAAGATTACACATTGACTCGCAAAGTTACCTCAAGCTGCCATTTGAATGCATTTGGCACCGGAGATTCGCCAGACCATGACATTATGATTGAATGACTGCGTAATACAGCCTATAATCCGGTGAAGTTCTGTTCAATTAGGGGACGCTCATACGTTTGATAATTAGCATAAGAATAAATAGACCTTTATTCCGACAGAAAAATGCAGCGAATGACACTGCATCATCATCAGACAATAATATTACACAAATTTCCCGTATTGCTCCTCCTGAAACACATCGACGTAAACAGATGTGAATTTTAACATTGTGAGCCGATGACCTATTTTTGTCATAACTGCTCCGATGCAAACTGACCCCATAGACTGCGCTGAGAGCATCACGTCTTCAGGCTCTAACAGTGGTGTTGCCATAAAAATACAGGGTATTAATTGTGACTGCAACATATGAGTAAGGCAATTATATCAGACAGGCGCAGTCACTGCAACGAGTACTAATTGCATTATTAAAAGCTAAAATATTGTAAACAAGACGAACGTGCCACACATGCTCCTCCTCTACACGTGAATGCACCATACCTATCTATCTATCTATCTATCTATCAAGCATGAAAGCTTACACATTAAAGCGTTAACATAAAGGAAAGGCCTATTGAGACACTGAAAAGTTTTACTTGATTAGTCTCAATTTCCAGCCACCATTAGCTGCTTTAAACAGGCCTGAGGTGACTGCAAACGAGCGTCATCGCTTGGGCAACATTTACAGCTTAGTTTCAAAACACAATTAAAAAGAACTTGCACGGGAAATGACAACAGAAAGGCCGTGCAACAGTGCAAACTGGGGTGTCTTACCGGTAAATGCTCCACTGCATGACTGAGGTAATGTCGCAAGGGTGGGAGAGAGCACATGAAGTGGGCAGGTTGAGGGGATGCAAAAGATATCCAAACTTATTGCACCGTGAATTAACGCGTATTTGCGCGATGCATCACTTTTCGTAGGCCTTAACGCACATAATGACATTGGCTGTTGTGATCGAGGGCGGTCAGTTTAGGACACATTATCCATATATTTTCAAATGTTGTCGCATGTTGTCTTTGCACGGTATTAATCCATCTAACCGTTTCGGATAGTTAGATCTCGTCATGACAGGATGTTAGGACTTTGATGCACTCATGTACAAGTGCAAAGTTTAGAGAGTTGACTGTCGCCCTCCATTGCGTTGTGCAATGCCCCCTTTAATGCCCCCTCGCTCGCCAGTATAGCGCCTTTGTTATTAATCGCATGGAATCGCGCCGCCTTACCTTAACGGCCCCAAACTGTTTTCCTATGCCTCAGAACTTGACGTATTCATCCAAATGCAGGGGGAAGTGCCTGTGCCTGTTGTTTTTGTTACCGTCCGATAGTATGATTCAGTGGAGGATTTAACACTGTGAATTTTGAGTTTCTCCCCGGGATCTTCCCTCATCGCCGCATCAGCTGGAGAGGAAAATCGCGCACGCTGGGTCCTAAAGCCGGCTGCTTTCCCCCAGGTGACCAGGCTCCGTAGCTGCGTGCACTGGTTACGAGCTACGCTCCTCTGGCTTCCTCCGGGGTCCTGACTGGTCAGAGCTCCTGCAGACAGCTAAACAGACTTGGCTATAAGGTTGGACACAATTTATGGGTTGACTAATTTCTAAGATTTTCACATGCGGCCATTTATATATATATATATATATATATATATATATATATAAAAACTCTGATAAAAGGCTTTCAAATGTGACCCCTTTGTTCGGTTTTTTTTCGTACAATTCTGAACGTCAAATAACCATGTAAGGAACTGCACTGTGGTTGTTTTAGATGCGATAGATTATAGACTGGGCCAGTAGGGCCCCAGACTGCCAGGGGCCTCCAAATAAGCTAGATAAAACTGATAGAGAAGTGAAATAAATGAAGAAATCTGAAACAGAATAGTTTATTGCAGCTTTAATGTTGTCGTGGTACCTTGTTGCAATGTTTTATATACATTATGTGTTCATATTGTAGGCTAATTGCAGCTTTATTTCTCGTATTTACAGTGTATTAGTACACTTAGTATCAGTATTAGTATCGCTGCATAATTATTTGGACATTACATCTCACATCTGCAACAAGAGGGAGCTTACAAAGAAACTTGTTTTAAATACCTGCTACGTTAAATAGGTTCTTGTATTGATACAAACAGCAGCAGCAATTAAATAGTGCAGTTATTTATTTATAACTAACAATGGCATAGACTTAATTTCCAGGGGGGAAAAGCAATTAGTGACTAATCGTCATTTTTTTGTGGGTGTGCATTTGAGACTGCACTATCTTAGCTTTTTGGCTATGCTGTAAAATCAGGGTCTTAAAGCGAGTGAAACCAAGGAGAAAACTTTGCACATTACACGGGCCTGTGGTAGCAGGGTAACTGCTTATCTTTCAGAAACTGAGAGGTGTTAAAGAATTCAAACACTAGGGGTGTAAATTAAAGAAACTGCCATGATTGAGTGACTGTCTTTTGCAGTTCTTTACTCTGGTCCTTTTCATCTTTATGCAGAACCCCCAATGCCTAATTACCTTACATGCAATATTTAGTTTTTTATAATAACCTGACAAAAAAAATCAAACCTTTGTCAGACTCTTCAAACATAAACTCTTATTTGACATAAAGCAGCCAAAATAACAGAAGTCTAAGCTTTCACAAGAATGCTTATGGTAAAATGAGAAACAGTGATGTGATTTTAATTCAAAAGTGCATCAAGCTTTATGCATCCATTTTGCCCAAAGCAATGTAATGAAGAGAATATATTGAGCTGTTTGCATATTAACCCCACAATGTCATTGAAAAATTCTTCTGAAAATATCTGAGGTTTGATGTCAGCTGATGCTTTCACTTATACTGGTTAATCCTGAGATAGATAGATGGATGGATGGATGGATGGATGGATAGATGGATAGATGGATAGATGGATGGATGGATAGATAGATGGATAGATGGATGGATGGATGGATGGATAGATGGATAGATGGATAGATAGATGGATGGATGGATGGATGGATAGGTAGATAGATAGATAGATAGATAGATAGATAGATAGATAGATCGATCAGCAACCACAGGCCTAACAAAGTGTGTTTTATTTATTTAATTTCACATAATGCCCTTTAAATCTATTTTATGGTTATTTAAATATGTGGATTGAGCGTTTTGTACGTTACAAATAAAAATATTATTAAGTAAGAGAAGAAACATTTACAAGTTGATGCAATTTATACAACAAAGTTGTCTTCTACTGACGCTCTGACCCCGCGCTGAAGGTCTGAACTGAGATGCACAAGCAAGTAACCAACGATACTTGCATCGATACAAGTGACCAAGTGTGAAATGATAAGAAAACAGAGCCAACCTCAACAACACGTCCAAACAAAGACTCTTATGCTTGGTTAAATTCGAGGTGGTGGCTTAATTCATTAGCGGTAATGAGACCGGCCAATTTGGCGGTCGGTGTATCGTGGTGTTTGGTGGTGTCGAGTACACGAAATAAGCGGTTCCATAGTGTAGTGGTTATCACGTCTGCTTTACACGCAGAAGGTCCTGGGTTCGAACCCCAGTGGAACCAAGCGTTTTTCGTGTCACAGTTGTAGAGATTTGGTACATTCAACGACGTCGTGGCACCTGAAGGATCGTAGCGTTTCCTGGTGAACTGGTTTCAATTGACCATGTACGCGTTTTGTCTATGACGCTAATTCTACGCAGAGAGCTATATGAAAAAGGAACTCTGCGTGCTATAAATAAATCATATTTGTATAATTTGGTAGAAAAATGAGGCAAATTGCAACGTCATTAGCAAAACTGTAAATAAAATAATTTGGTTAATGACGGTGACAAGCAGCATGCTAGCGTGAAGTCAAATATAGTGTTTGTGCGACCCCTGCTGTTAATGCGGACCCAGCATCACGCATTTCTGCTTGACTGCTGTTCCAACAAAGTCAGTCTCCAATTAAAGTAGACTTTAGCAGACTTCATCATAAGATAAGTACTTATCGGTTACATGGTGCTGCAATGCCAAGATCATGTTGATAACCAGGGAAAGCACAAACTAGGCTATACATTTAATGCACTGTAACATTGTTTGGATAAAAGTATCCAAAACTTTCAACAGAGCAGAGACAAAACGTTTTTAACTACTAATATGTACTTTAAAGTACTATTATGTACCTTTAATGTACTAATATGTACTATTTAGGGGTAAATAAGGTACAAATATGTACCTTTTATCTTTTAGATTCCCAGTAACACTTCTAAAATATGGTATCAGCTGAAGATCTCTATAAAATTATAACTGGCACTGAAAAAAAAAAAGAATAAAATTCAATGGTGGTGTATCAAGAGCTCTTTTAGGCACATTCTCTTACATTTAATACATTTCTCAATCCAATTTCCTTTGACTAGTTTTAGTAATGGCATAACATGAACATGAAACTGATATTCAATATTTTTAGAACCGAAATTGGGTTTGTTCATATGACATCCTAGTATGCTAGAATGTGCATTCATTTATAGGCTAAATATGAAGCTTTCTATATGTACCATGACATTTTCCACACGAATCAAATGGCAACTAACAAAAACATTTCTGGCAATTGTTGTGATAAATAAGTATTATTAAGTACTAATACATTTAATAAATTAAGTATTAATAAGTATAAATAATATTCGGTATATGTTTAGTTCCAGACCTCTTTTATCCCAATAAAATAACCTAGAACACTATTTAAAATAATCTATATCACTTTTGGAAAGATGTTGCTCTAATCCACATTTGTAAGCATTACTGCGATGTTATGATAAATTTGTTTATAGTATTCCACTCTCCATAATGATGAGCAAAATAATTGCTGAACAATGAAGAATTTTCTGCTTTTCATTTGTGGTTTATAGACAAGAAAGGGGATTAAATTGTCCTAACTAAACAGATTTACAGAAAACTGATATATATAGCTTATCATGTCTTTGCAATTTCTTGTTTTAATATCAGGATTGGAGCTGTCCAAGGTTCTGAAGGAACATATTACATGATTTACAGTGCTAGTAAATAACAAACAAAACAATTAACATGTTCTTGATGAATATATCTGTAATAAGATAAAATATCTTAACATAAAAAATATATTGGTCCTGCTGTGCTAGTACTAAGTAAACTGACAAAACAAAAGACTGACAAGACAGTATGATGTTACTCAGATCAATTTACAGTATATTGCAAGAACAAGTCAAAATCCATGTGGTCGCAACACTAAATGCATGTAGTGAGATTATTATTATTATTTTTTTATTCACAAACAATACTTTATAAAAGAAAGTTCTTAATCAGTGTCAGATAGACTCACTACTGCAGTAACCGGTGATGCCAAAACTCATTAGATGTTTGCAAGGAAAAGTTCACACATAAAATAATAAATGGAAATTTTGTTCCAAACCCATTTTCCACATTAATTTTGTGAAACAAAATACAAGATTTGTTTTTTGAGAAATGCTCATGCTGTTATTTCAATATAGTGAAAGTGAATAGGGACCAGAGGCTGTTAGACTGCAAGAAGGGCACAGAAGTACCATGAAAGTATTATAAAAAGAGTCTGACTCAAGTCTTCTGAAGTCATACAATAGCTTTGATCTCAATATCAAAAATCTGTGTGTTTTGTATACTGTACAATAAAAGAAGACCATTGAGGATTCATAAAACATTTGGATAGGTAAATTATTTTAATTTTTGAGTGATTTATTCCTTTTAAATTATTTAAAATAATATGTTAAAATAATTTAATCTAAAGCAGCTAAAAAAAGACACAAATCAAGATATAGTGCAACATGTGAAAAAATATTTCTTAATCTGCATGGAGAAAAATCCTGAACTTTACTTAAAGTACATTTTAATTTGTAATTATAATTCATATTTAAATTAGTATTTTATTTGTATAGAGATTTTGTAATACATGCTGTTCTAAAGAAGCTTTACAGACAACAGAAAAGAAAACAAAAGGAAACGAAAAGAAAAATAGTGCCACGCAGCCCCCTATTGAGCGAGCTAAGGGCGACAGGGTTGAGAAACATTTCTCTGAGATATTTAGGTTGATGTTTAGGTCGGCCCCCTACTGAGCTCCCACTGTGAACATTTTTTAATTTGTTGTCAAAACAATTGTCAGTGGATATAAAACATTTGTACTGCCACATTGAGTAGTGATTCTCACTCTTCAGAGATATTTACTCTTGTTTTCTTTAAAAGTTCTTGGTTATGAAGGGTGTTTACAGCAATTCTGCGTCCGGAGAACATGTGGCATCAAGAAAACTGCTCTATTTGCTTTCATTCCTTAAAAATGTAACATTGCATTAACATGTTAACATAAAATTTCATTTTACACCACTGACGTATTAAATAGAACATTCAGGACCTGCATATAGTGGGAAAATGTAGGCTATTTCTTGACTTCACATATTATTCTAAGGAAGAAGAAAAATTGTGGATTATTGAATTAATATTAATCTTGTCTAAAGGCCAACGAGGCAGTACATTGAAAATATGATATATTATATTAATAAAAAAATATTGTGAGCTTAGTATTTTATTTGAATTATTTATATGCCTAATCATATGATTATTTTATTAATTATATTATTATTATATTATTATATTGCATTTTTATTTTTATTCACTATGCATTTTTAATTCTCCTTTTTTTTGGTTTCTTTTCTCTTGTACATTGTTTATGATGCTATATAATCTTGTTGTGCACTGAATAATGATCAAATATTTCTGACAGCGAGATACTTTAGCAGTTTAAATGCGGGATAAAGGGCGTCTTCGGACTCTTATTTTGACATATCAACGCACCGGTCGTGTAGCGCCATCTTTATTTTTACTACACGGTCTCTGGCTTCTCATCGCTCTGTGCTGGTCATTTATCGTGTTAGCTGTTTATCATTGAATATATGGCGAATTCAGCAGTTGCTGCGGCAGCTGCAGCTGCCAGAGACCCGGCCGTGGACCGCTCGTTACGCTCAGTTTTCGGTATGTATGAAGAGATTAGGTTAGTTTGTTTCTTACATCTACTATTCATAAGTTTCATTAGCTGCTAAGCTAAACCTTACTCACCTACAGTTAGTGACAACTAAAACTCTGGAATAAGATTATGTAACACCTTATTTTACAGTATATATTTGCTAGACTTATAAATTGTTATTAGAAATCGTATTATTTGCAAATTTTACATACATGCTCACGTTTACACAATCAATAGGTGAAAAACTACTGCAGATATGGATGGACTGATGCAGTGGTGTAAGTGGTAAAAAGTAGCATATCATCAATAAAACAACGTGTTGAGCTTCAAAACAGATGCTGCTACAGTAAACCAGTTTGCAACATGGTTCCTTATTTGCCTTATTGTTTGTATTTTGGTAACAGTGGGAAACATCCCATATGAGGCCACAGAGGAGCAGCTGAAAGACATCTTCTCAGAGGTTGGACTTGTCGTCAGTTTTAGGTATGCACAATAATGCTTGAAACAGCATGCTTTGGTCACTTTAGAGGAAACCTAGTGCTTAACAAAAAAAAAAAAATTCTTGCAGGTTGGTGTATGACAGAGAAACAGGTAAGCCAAAGGGATATGGCTTTTGTGAGTACCAGGATCAGGAGACGGCACTCAGTGCCATGCGCAACCTGAATGGCAGAGAGTTTAGTGGCAGGGCCCTCCGCGTCGATAACGCTGCTAGTGAGAAAAATAAAGAGGAGCTCAAAAGTAAGTTTGCGTTTTAAAGTGTAATATTCTATTAAATATTATAAGGCAGTTTGAATGTTTGATTTTTAAATCTTTCGTTCTAGAAATGGCCATTTTGTTTGACCTTTATGCTTTTTTCCACAGGTTTGGGGACTGGAGCTCCAATTATTGAGTCCACTTATGGAGACAGCTGCACATCAGAAGAAGCCCCAGAGTCCATTAGCAGGGCAGTAGCCAGTCTGCCTCCCGAGCAGATGTTTGAGCTAATGAAACAGATGAAGGCGAGTATAAGAAAGTGGCCTGTTAAATTTAAGACTGAAGTTTCAGATCAAGAGGGTCTAAAATACATGTAGAAAGCAAGTTACTTAAAGGGGTCATATGATGTTGCTAAAAAGAACATTATTTTGCACAACATGGCAGTGGCAGGAACAATAAAGTTACGACTTCTTTCTTTGCATGAACATTTGGGCGGTGTTATGCAAATCTTCCCACACAGTGACGTAGACATGTGGGGGCGCAGCTTGTAACACTCCAAAGAGAAAGGAAAACTTGAAATCGCATCATATGACCCCTTTAAAAGATTAGTTCACAAAAAAAAACAAAAAAAAAAAACATAATTTACGTACCCTCACCTTGTTTCAGATTCGTAAGGCTTTTGTTCATTTTTGAAATGCATATATTTTTGAATGAAATTGGGAAAATGTCCTATTCCTCTATTGACAGTCCATTCATTCAAAACTTTAAAGTTGCAAAAAAGTTTGTAGAAGACAAACCTTTTGTATCTGTGTAGATTAAGGGTTATATGTGCATAAAACCTTAAATTACATATTTTCATTAAAAAAAGCGATGTTTTTAATTCAGAAGACTTGGATCTAACTGCTTAGATTCAAATGGATTAATTTGATGTTTTTATTAACTTTTGAAAGTTGTGGACTTTCAATGGAACCACAGAAATCTCTCTGATTTTGGTAAAAATATCTTTATTTAGAAGATAAACAAAAGTAATACAGATGTGAAATGACATGAGGGAGAGTAAATGATGACAGAATTTCTATTTTTGGGCAGTTCATTCCTTTAATTGCTAGTAATCTTATTGTTTCCAATAATTAGATTTGAAAAAATTCAAAAGTCAGTTCGGTACATACTTTGATATTTAAATAATTTTTTGGTATGTTTAGACAGAGAAAAATAAAACAAGACCTTTTTTTCTTCCTTTTTTTTTTTTTAAACAGTGGTTTACTGAACAAACTTTGGCTCTGTCTTAAAATTAAAAAAAAAGTCTGTCATTACTGCTGCCAACCAGCTGCTGCAACACTCGTATAGCAGTTCATAGTGCTGTTGCAAATGGGGGAAGATTTTTGAAGTGCTTCCACTTACGGATGCAAAATATTTTTGCAAAAAGTATCATTAATTGTTTATTTGAAGCCTTACAAATCTTAAAAATGTGGTGGTTAGATTTATCGTCCTGTTCTTGTTTGTTCAGCTATGTGTGCAGAACAGTCCCCAGGAGGCTAGGAACATGCTCCTGCAGAACCCTCAGCTCGCTTATGCCCTGCTGCAGGCTCAGGTGGTCATGAGGATTGTGGACCCTGAAATTGCTCTGGTAAGATCATGAAATGCATCTGAAGCAACGCACTATAGAGAAATGGAAAGTGTCTTAGTACATGAATGGAAAAGACTGAGAACATCCTATTAACCTCCTTAAATAAACATTCTTGCAAATAACAGGGATTGTGACAGTAGTTTTTTATCTGTTTTTGGATGTGTGGCATTTTAAGCCATATAAAGATCAAGAGAAAAATCATCTGTTATTCTCATAGAAAATGCTCCACCGTCCGGCTGTGGTTCAGCCCATAAACCCAAGTCCTCAGCCTGGAGCAGTACCAGTACCTAACCAGCCCCTCCCTCAGCCCAATGTGCCTGTCTCTCAGCCTCAGCCAATGGTCAGTATTACAGCTTGTATCCTTTCCTGAACACTTGTATCATGAGATGCATTAAATAGTAGTACTTGTTTGTTTTAATACACAACTGTTTTTGAAAGAAGTCTAGTATTCTCACCAAGCCTGCATTTATTTGATAAAAAATACAGTAAAACAGTAATGTTGTGAAATATTATTACAATTTAGAAACTTTTTCGGTTTTAATATTTAAGATGTAATTTATTCATGTGAATTTTCAGCATCATTATTCCATTCTTCAGTGTCACACGATCCATCATTCATTCTAATATGCTGATTTGCTGCTCAAGAAACATTTCTTATTATTATCAATGTTGAAAACAGTTGTGCTGCTTAGGCCTGTCGCGATAATTAACCGTCTAATCGCGATTATTTGATCTAACCGGTTATTGTGCTTTTTATACGAGACAAGGGGGAGTCATACACCAAAAGAAACAGAACAGCACCAGTTTGCTTCTCATGCACTGTATAGCCTATACAGGGCTCCAGACTCATTCTTCCCACTGGTCGCTCTTTTGCAACTAACTTTCTCAGCTGGTCACACGAGCACATGATTTGGTTGCAATATTTATTTTTTTATTTATTTTTTTGCTCTACAACATGGGATTATTCTATGCATGCTGCTGATGAACTTTTATCATAGTTTATAGTTACATGGAAACAAAAGTGGTTAACATTTAACCCGTCCTTTATCATCAGTAGTATTATTTGTGATTTGAATTTTGTGAATGGGAGTTTCTTTCTCTTTTGCTGTGTTAAGCCGTGGGCTTCGATGCTTTCACTTTCGAATTTACGATCTTGTTGTCACTGTTTTGCTTACATACATCTACACACCTTTCATTTTTTAAAGATTAAAACAAAAGATGCATTCATTGCTATTCTTAATTAAAATCACAACAACAATAAATCAGTAAGATACAATGACAAACTAGCTTACAAAACGTTTATTAACAAAAACGAATAAGATGAGGGCGCACCTTCGCGCTCGTGGCGAGTATACTCTCTAAGCGCTGTTTCGTTATGCTTTGTTTCGTTTGATGTTTCTCATATGCTACAGAAATTGCAGCGCTTATGAGTTGACCAACGCGGTGGTCGCGCCAGTGCGACTGCACACAAAATTTAGTAGCACAGGCAGAAAAGCAGTCTGGAGCCCAGCTATATCATCTGAAGCCATTCCATATCTTGATGTGAGGGACAGAATTTAGGTTTATAGAAACTCATCTTCCTTCTGCTGCAGCTGTCAGTCATTCTCCGCTCAGTATTCAAACAGCACGTCACGTTATGACAGTCAGCAAGGTAAAACTCTCCGCGATAATCGGCATAATCATCAAAGCCCTAAATCAGACAATTAATCGCAATAACCGTGACTAATTTTTAGACAGTTAATCGTCAGCCAAATTTCATAATCGTGACAGCCCTAGTGCTGCTTAATATTTTTGGGGAAACCATTTTTTATTTTCATGATTCTTTGATTAAAAAGAGCATTTATTTCACACGTGAAATGGAAATCCTTTTTACATTATAAACATCTTTACTTTAAAGGTACCCTTGAGCAAGGCACCGAACCCCCAGCTGCCCCCTGGGCGCCGCATTTTTCTTTAAAAAAATATTATTGACCTCAAGTGTTTGATTGGTAGGGTGTTTTGGTCTTTTTGTGCTTTAATAACATTTGCAATCTTTCACAGATTGTGTCTTGTGTCTGGGGTTCATGAGTTGGGTTCATGGACAGTCGAGCTGTTCCTCCTCATTCATGGTGCTAACGAATAATCTTCTGTTGATCTTCTGACTCACAGCCAGGTATGCATGTGAACGGAGCCCCTCAGACGATGCAGCCTCCACAGATGGGAGGTGGAGTACCCGGACCAATGCCAGGACAGGGACCCATGGGACCAGCTGGTAAGCTTGTTTGTCCTAGGATTACTTTGGTGCTTATGTATGTGTGTGCATAGTTATAGCGGTTTACCTTTGGTCTCTCCTTTTACAGGTGGGATGCAACCTCAGATAGGGATCCCTCCAGGAGGCCCTGTGCCCATGGATAGAGGACCAGGTGTTCATTTTAGGCATTCAGAATTATTTTTGTATGATTATACACTTGATATTGCTGTGACTGTTGTTTGTATTTTATCATATACATTTGTTACCATTACAAGCATTTGTTTTTTCAACAAATTAAGTATTTGCTCAGTGTTTAGAAGTAGTATTGTTGTTTTATACAATTTAGGACATTCACAGTCATTGTGAGAAAATTATGATATCACTACATGATTTATGTCCGCAAGTGAGCAGTATTGGGCAACAAGTCTGCTGCACTAACAGGCTTTTATGTAGTGATTTCATTTTCATTCACATCTCTTCAAGGTGCTTTTTTTTGCATTTTCTCAAACATTTGGTTTAGTCAGTGTTGTTGTGCCAAGATACTCAACCATAAACATTTAGATGGCATATAATTATATATAAACTATACAATTTTGTACTCATTTTTGTGTGTGTGCACTACTGATAAAAAGTTTGTTGGTCAGTAACATTTTTAAAAATATATTTAAACTTTATATTAAGCACCTTTAGCAAGGATGCATTAAATGAATCAAAAGTGACAGTAAAAGAATCTTGAAAAAAATAATTATATATATATAATTTATGCATTTAGCAGACGCTTTTATCCAAAGCGACTTGCAGTGCATTCAGGCTATACATTTTTTACCAGTATGTATTAGTGCTGTCAAAATATTAATCGCATTCAAAATAAAAGTTTTTGTTTACATAATATATGTGTGTGTACTGTGTATATATAAATACACACACATGCATGTATATATTTCAGAAAAATATGCTATGTTTATATATTCGATTAATCGCTTGACAGCACTAAAATATATATATATATAGGCCTATATATATATATATATATCACTTTTCCACAAAACTGTTAATTTCGTTGACGAATGATTTTCGTCGTCAACATTTGTTTCACCGACGACAATGAGACGATAACAAACTAAAACTTCCTTTGAATGACAAAAACTATGACGTAAATCTATTGACATTTTCGTCAACGAATAAAAACGACATTCGGTCCGGATTTCTGAGCGCAGACACTGAAGCATACGCACACAGAAAGCGTGTCTCACAGCGCTCGAGTACTCTTTCGCGTCGCATGAACGGAGAATTACACACAAAATGATGTCGAATTGTCAATTTTGATGAGTATTCACGTAAACACAGTTGATTACGTCGTTTAAGTGAACGTAAACAGTAGGGAGAACCTGTATCAGTACATTGCATCCATTGCAGCTGTGCATTCGGTTTTAAAGGGATAGCAGCCTAATTTAGTTGCTATTGTCCGAGTCATTGATGTTAATCAAACAACAAAAGAAAGACAGAAAATCATGCACTGCCCTTGACTGAAAAACTTTAGTAGCCCTAAAGATTCATCTAAATTTATTTATAGAAATAAATATGTCTGCTTGAAAGAATGTGGTTTTATTTAATTTTAATATAAAGGCATGTTGTGTGTCACCGCAGTTAAATCGGTGTCTATCATGATAAAACCTTAATATCAAACCTATATAATGAGTTTGGAAATTTTAGAGAAATGCTTAATAAATGCACTGTAACTAAACCCATTAGATTTTAGCCGACTAAATTTACTGTAGATTTAGTCGACTAAAACTAGACTAAAACTAAAAACAATTCAGATGACTAAAATATGACTAAAACTAAATGGCATTTTAGTCAAAAGACTATGACTAAAACTAAATCAAAATTTGCTGTCAAAATTAACACTGCCACAAAACTATTAAGTAGCACTGTTTTCTATCTGTGGTAATAATAAGAACTATTAGTTGAGCACCAAGTCAGCATATTTTAATTATATTTGAAGAATCATGTGACGCTGTAGTCTGGAATAATGGCTGCTGAAAGTTCACAGGAAAAAAATGACATTGTCATTTTTTTTATTGTAAAAGTTCACAATATTACTGTTTTTACTGTAATTTTCATCAAATAGATTTGAGCTTTGGTGAGCATAAAATACTTTTTCAAAAACGTTACAAAATCTTGCCGATCCCAAACTTTTATATATAGTTTTATATATTGGTATATTGCATTATATAGGACACTTTGATTCCTAGATGTTTGCATCTGCATTAACCAAATTAAAAACCTATATCGACCACTACTCTAACCCATGTCCATTAACATCAGTACAAGCATCCCTGGGTAATATCAGTAAGTGCTACCATGCGCTGTCTCAGTTCTCTCTCCTGTTCTTTTCACTTAATGCTGACCCAGGAAACCTTCTGGACTCTCCTTTGGGAGCAGCTGGGCAGGCTGCTATCGAGCGGCCTCAAGGTATCATGGGTAAAACGCTGGTCTGCTCAGAACAGTCCTGTCAATAGTCTCACCTTCTCATTGTTTTACCCCTACATGCACCTTTTGTAGTGTACTTCTTATCTCTTCCTACCCTTAAGCATCACTCTTGAGCCATTTGACAGCAGTACATGGAACTTCCATTTGCGTCAAAGAGAGAGTGTGCAAAATACCACATAGATGTTTAGAGAGAAAAGTGAAACTGTTCAAACAATTGACCCGAAAAACATTTTAAAAGGCACAGTTGACAGCACTAATCACTGATTATCACATGGTCATGAATAGTGTTGGAACATAGGTGTGTTCTGCTGTATTGTCGCTGAAACAAAAGTGCTTGAGGAGTAAAGACAACACATTGTAAACAGTTTTAACCTTTTATTGTAACATTTCCAAAACCTGAACAATGAAGTCTTGTTTCCTAATGGAATGTGCCAATGCAGCAGAATAGAGCTGAGTATTGATGAGTTTCACTTTGTAAAGATGTTGCAATCCTCTTTGTTATCAATGTCACTGTGACAGGTGAAACAATATCCTTTTGTTCGTGAAGTGGAACCTTTTTGTTTCCTTCAGTCTAATTTCCTTGACGCTTCAGGAATTGTCTTGGTGTATCATAACGTTGTCATACCTGCGAAACATGTGCTTGACAATACAACCTTATTATTCATGTTCTTTGATTGAATAAAAGGACATGTCCAAGTTTTGAAATGTTTGTGTAATGCACTTTGACACTAGTTTCTTTCATCATTTTGATTCTATAGCCAATTCTTTTTTTGAGTCTTGACAAAGTGTGCACATTTTTCAAAATCAGTTTTCATGTAAATGTTCTTTCTTTTTGCAGTGCCGATGGTAGACCCACGTGCCCCAATGCGAGGGGCCCCTCAAGGCCCTCCAGGGATCCCACCCAGAGGCTTGCTTGGCGATGGTCCGAATGACCCGCGAGGTGGATCATTGGTCAATGTTACTGGAGAAATGGTGGAGCCAGGGTAATGTATACTAACTTTGTTGCAGTGACATTTAGATGATCACAACTGATCATCGAAAAATATTTATAATGGTCTCATTAGTATCGTCAGAAAGCTTACATTGACTGATAATTTCCTTTATGCAATTGTGATTAACCCTATAAAGAAGTCAAAATGTCTCTTAGAAACTTTAGACAAAATGGGCCTCATTTATCAATCTAACGTAGAAACGTGCGCAGATCCGTGCGCACAAATTAACTTACGACAGAGTTCACGTGTGATTCATGAAACATTCGTATGCCGCCAAATCTCATCGTACGAATGATCGCATGTTGATAAATGTGGTGGCAGAAAACAATAGTCATTTGAATATCCCGCCCCTAAGGCTCTAGTGGCATTCATTAAAAAGCATATAAATGTCAAGCAAAACTGAAACGGCACTGGGCTCACGAACCTGTCTCATTCCACAAGAATCAGAATGTTTCCATTTTTGCCATATTTGTAACATTTGTTTGCATAACTATTATTCATTATGTAGCCTAAACAACAACGCTTTATACTTCACTCATGTTCTAATATCCGTATAAAATCCTTCACATGCACAAAAATGTTTGTTTTGGCGCTGCACGCTTATTTTACTGCAGACCTTTTAAAATAAACAGTGCAACTTTTATGTTTGGTTGACTGCATTTTAGTTTGATGATGAATGGCTGAAATATCAGGCAACGCTAGAAATAATGTTGTTTGTGTGTGCGTGAGGCGCCTATACGCGATCAGATGGATTAAATCAAATAAAGAAAAGAAATAAAATGCATTAAGAGTGTCACAAAAACGAGCGTAGCCTATACTTGTTGCACAGTTTTTTTTTTCCTTTTGTTAATCTGTTAATTATATTATAGCCTATTATATATTTTGTGTGGTCCTATTTACTTTATTCCTTTTATAGACTTAATTTCAGTTTTTCTGCAAAAAATCATGATGCGACGATTGAATCCTCATGGTCTGTTGTTTATGCTGCTATTTGCGCATATAGTAACGTGACATGTGGCCAAGTATGGTGACCAATACTCGGAATTAGTGCTCTGCATTTATCCCATCCAAAGTGCACACACAGCAGTGAACACACGCACACCGTGAACACACACCCGGAGCAGTGGGCAGCCATTTTTTTTGCTGCGGCGCCCGGGGAGCAGTTGGGAGTTCGGTGCCTTGCTCAAGGTTACCTCAGTCGTGGTATTAAAGGTGGGAGAGAGCGCTGTACATTCACTCCCCCCACCCACAATCCCTGCCGGTACGAGACTCGAACCCGCAACCTTTGGGTTACGAGTCCGACTCTCTAACCATTAGGCCACGCCTTCCCCTGTCAAGCTAAAGCCCTGTATAAAAAAAAGAAACAAAGGGAAAAAAAAACCCATTCTAATCTTACTGGTTAACGTTCGACTAATGAGCTTCGTTTGACGGTCAGGAAAATAAAAATGAACAAATGCTGTCATTCTACAAATCTCCACCGTATTTATATGCTGCGCAAGTTCAGGTAACTCAAAAACTTGCGTACACGAGCTGAGACCAGACGTAAGATTTGATCGTAGCCACCGCTCACGTCCATATTGATAAATTGATTAAAAAAAGTTTTGCGTTGAAACGACCGTATGCCCAATTTTCTGTCGTATGTTCGTTTCGTAAATGAGGCCCAATGTCTACATTTTTTACTGTTGAAAAGATTTTTTTTTTTTAAGTGGTTGGTAATTTCTTTAAAAAGTAGTCTCGTCACCAAGGCTGCATCAAAGATACAGTGAAACTGTAATATTGGGAAATAGTACAATATAAAATAAATGTTCTATTATAGTTAATTGTATATAATTCTTTTATAAAAAATAATTAATTTTTTATATATTTTAAAATGTAATTTATTCCTGTGAAGGCAACGCTGTATTTTCAGCAGCCATTACTCCAGCCTTCATTGTCACATAATCCTTCATAAATCATTCTAATATGATGATTTAGTGCTCAAGAAACATTTATTATTATTCTCAATGTTGAAAATGGTTGTTCTGCTTAAATATTTTTGAGGAAATTGTGATGCATATTATTTTTAGGCTTATTTGATGAACAAATTGTACAGTATTTATTTGAAATAGAAATTTTTTGTAACATTATAAATGTTTTACTGTCAATTTTAATGAATTTATTTAATCCTTGCTGAATGAAAGTGTTAATTTGTTACCAAAAGGGGAAAAAAAATTCTTACTGAGCCCAAACTTTTGAACGGTATTGTACATCACCATTGATATTGATCACCATTGATTTGTTTCTTTTTTTAGTTCATAACAAAAGCTTTTGTTGTTGTTGTTGTTGTTCACTTACAGGCATGGTTACATCGGAGGCCCTCCACAACATCAGGGGCCACCCATGCATATGGCGCCCCCAGACATGCGTGGCCCTCATGACATGAGAGGAGGACCCATGATGGGAGAACCTAGAGGTCCTATGATGGAGCAGCGTGGTCCACCCATGGAGGCAAGAGGTCGTTAAAGATGTGGTTTCACTTTATTTGTTGATTTGGCTTGGATATCTGTATGGACCCTTTTCACAGACTGTGATGATGCGTTTCAGTGTCAATTTAATCAAATCCTGCAACACTTTTTTTTTTTTTTTCTATTTTCATTTTTCAAAAAGTAGCCTCCAATTCACCGCAATAGAAGTTTACGCAACTACAATGACATCTGAGAAACCCGGAAATGTGAAAAGGGTCCAATACTGGTTTTACTCCTTTCTGAAGTAACACTCTGTTTGAAGGATTATTTTACGGATAAGATTTAAAACATTTTTCTTCCTCAAGGTCGTGATCCAAGAGCTGTTGATGCTCGGGGTCCGATATCTGGCCAGAGGGTGCCTGTGGCTGGTGGAATGCAGGGTCCTCCCCCCCACGGCATGGGACAAAGTGCACCTCCAGCAGCGAGACCAGTAAGATTTCCAAACTCCTGTCATTTTGCCTTTTTGGCTTTTCAAACCAAAAATCCCGTTTCTGAAATATAAATATAAAGGCAACTATCTATTTTCAAGTCAACAGAACCTATGTTTGAAAAATACTAAATTTGAAAGCAAGTTTGGTGATTTTAAATTATTAGCTTTTTTATTTATTTTGTCTTTAGTGCACTATTATAATATTAGAGAACATTTTCTATTCAATTCAGATTTATTTGTATGGGACTTTTGACATTGTTCTGAAGCAGCTTTACAGAAAATGTTTTACAAATAATAAAGATAAAGATTTTGGCGATTTAAAAAAAAAAAGAAAAGAAAAACAAAACTTTTAGCTGCCACTAATAAGCTGATTTGCTGCTCAAGAAGCATTTATTACAATCATTATTAGGGAAAAAATTTGTGCTGCTTAAAATTTCAACTTTTTTTAGAATTCTTTGATTAATTTTTATTAATTTATTTTAATTATTTTGATCATTTCTTTTGTAACGGTGTCAATGTCTTTGTTACTTTTGATCAATTTATTTTGTCTGCTGAACAAAAGTATACTTTTGACAGTTTCGTCTGAAAAGAACGAGTAATAAATACAACTTTTTCCCAAACTATATGCATATTTGTTCATATTTCAGTAAAAACAAATGTCATTCTTTTTTTTCTCTCTCAATTTTCCACGGACCCCCTCTTGCAGCCACGTTTAAACAGCCCTATGTCAGAGAACACTATGTAGCTTGCAGTATCTAATTGAAATGTCTGCATCTTTTAATCCCATTTGTCTTTTAACAGGGTCCTACATCCGATGCGTCATCACAAGACCACGAGAAAGTGAGTGTCTTTTTTCCCTACACACTTTTGGATGACAGGGTCGTCCTTATGTTTTCACTGAAACTAAAACTTCCAATGACAGCTATTTATCATTACATTACATTTCTAAAAGTTTGCTAAAAAGTTATTGTAACTATATATATATATATTGTTAAAGGACATTTTAGATCTGCATCGCTGCATTCTGTTTCAGTGACCAGATTTTCCAGAATTACTAGTTAACTTGTTGACATGTTGATTTAAATGTTGACAGAGTTATCGAGCTTCAATTTGAATCTTTCATGATGCAACATTGCTTCTGTCTCATAGATAATAATCTATATGCTGTGTTTCCACATTCCCAGGCTGCCTTGATTATGCAGGTTCTGCAGCTGACCCCAGAACAGATCGCGATGCTGCCACCAGAACAGAGACAGAGTATCCTGATACTGAAGGAGCAGATTCAGAAGACAGCAGGCGCACCCTGAAGACTTAACATGTGACGTGAGTTATTTTCTTTCCTTTGCATCCATCCTAAAACAGTCTTTTATGATAATTACAGGCTCTGTGACAAAGCGGAACATGGGATTTCTCAAGTAACCGGGATTAATTTGGGTTAGTGCAAGTCTGAAAATCTGACTCTACAACTTTATTGCAGGAACATACGCATCCGATCAGACAACTATCTCCTGGCTGCTTTTGTATTGGTCTGCAGAACATCCACATCTTTAACTTTGTTGTTGTTGTTTTTGTTTTATAGTGGTATTTTCTTATTTCAAGTGAGATCAGTTGTATACGAATAGTAGAAGTTCACAATTTACTGCTCATGAAAAAAATAAACAACTGGAAATTTTTTCAATGCAGAAATTAATTCCTGCCTTCATGATTTATTTATAAATACAGTTTAGAAACGACATGATGTATAATTTACAGTATTAACAATTTATATCTAAAGTTGGTTTGATTGTTTAAAGGTTACAAAACCAGTGACTAACCATATGTGACATGTTAGATCAGATAATGTGTTTTAAAGATCTTTTCCTTTTTCACCTTTTACAAGGAGGTGAAACTTCTTGCCATGCTAATTTTAGAGCTGTGCACTTATTTACATAAGGAGGCACTTATAAAAACACAATACATTCTGGTGTATGTCTGATTTCCTTGATTCTTGGTGATTAATTTCTAACCAGGAACTTGGAAAGCCAAAAAAAATACAATGAGCGGACTTTTGACGCAGACACGGACTTAGTCCCTTTTATCAATTTGTTCACTTTCCAGGAAGAAGGGTGTCATTTTTCTCATTGTCACAAGTAATGCAGAATCATTTAGATGGAACGATTTGAGAAATGGCAAATCATGATACTGCTGAAGTGCACAATCCCTAGTGCACAGATCTTTCAAGAGAATTGGGATTCCTGTGAAAAATTTCCTCAGAAGTTCTCTTTGTTGAAGTAAAACTTGGTTTTCCGTGGATCCACGTCAGAGTATTTCACACATTTCTTCTCCAAGTCCTTCGCTAAGGCTTGTGGGCCACACAAGAAAGTTCCAACCACAGACCTGTGCATATTTAAAGTTTAGTGTTGGGCTAATTTTGAGTGTCAAATGTGGGAATCGATAACATCATGAAAAGTTTTTGAAACTTACGACGGGTTCTCTTGCCTAACTTGTTCAAATTCTTTATCCCAGTTCGGTCGGCCATAATGAGTCTTTTGTTTTAGACCGGTGATGATATCTGTATCTTTATCGAAATGCACCATTGCATGGTTTACCTGTAAATGCAATATTAGATGTTCTGTGATTAATGCATTACTCATATTTCAGATTAGGTCAACCTGCTTTTCAGATCACAGTGGGCTTATTGCACGTACATGACTCTGGTCCCATCCGGTGAGGTAGAGTTTATATGTGAGGAAGTCCCTCATTCCTCGTTCCTCCGTTTCTTTCTCAAGGACCTGTAGGAGATCTGCAAACCACTCAAAGGCGTATGTCTCTCTACACAGCCAGTAGAAGTAAATCTAAACACAAAAGTCAGAAATTAATAGGAAACTGAGTTCCAAGGAATCCTGGACTTTGTTATCTAGGACATGAAGGGCAACATTTGTAATATCACAGTAAAGTGGCCGTTTTTGTTTTTTACAACAAAAGTGATTGTGCTTGACCGTTGCACCTAACTTCCTTATTTTTGTCCAACATGATCTTACCCTATTTGTCCGTAGTTTGGGGTCTGAGTCTTTAAACTTGTACCAGATGGACTTCAGGATAGAGGCAAATGGGGTCACTCCAATTCCAGCACCCACCAACATGCTGACCTCATAATCAAATACATCCTCACTCGCAGTTCCAAAAGGGCCATCCACAGCCATCCTGAAGCAAAAGATAAATATTTTCATGATATATTACCGCTCCTGTGTGTAATTTTCCATATTTTGAAATATATTTTCCATAAATTGAAATTAAGAACTGCAGCTTGAAGAACACATAAATATTTAATGGCCTACACTTCAAAAAATAAAGGTTCTTTATTGGCATCTGTGGTTCCACTATGAACCTTTAAATTCCACAAAACCTTTCCATAGGACAGAAGACTCTTTATAGTGGAAAAGGTGATTTAATTAGACTAAAATGTTCCTTATACTAAGAAAAAAAATGCAGCAATGCCATAAAAGAAACATTTTGGGTTCCCAAAGAACTTTTAAGTGAACAGTTAGTTTTTAAAAGAATATTTTTTCTTGGTGTGAAGAACATTTTAATAATAAAGAGCCTTTTGTGAATGGAAAGATTCCATGGATGTTAAAGGTTCTTTATGGAACCATAAATGCCAATGAAGAACCTGCATTTCACTGAAAGGTTCTTTGGAAACCCCAATAGTTCTTCTGTGAAAACCTCCTTTTGGAACCTTTGTTTTTAGAGAACAAGTAAAATGGCAAAAAGTACATACTTAGGCCCTTGACCACCCTCTGGTAGGTTTTCGACCATCTTGATGAGCTTTTCAGTCCAGTCTCCGACTGAGCGGATGTGTACACTAAAGAAGTCCTCTTCCGGGGCTGATGTCATGGTAAATGGATGCCACTCAAGCTGAGAGATGGCTGGACAATTGAGGAACACATACTGACCGACTTCCATCTTGAATCCAGGCTTCACCAGCTGTAGTTCCAACACCTTGGATGGGCGGATTACAATCTAAAATGCAAGAATGGAAACAGTTTGTCATTACAGAACAACTGTACTGGGGTTCAGATGAACAATATAGTCCATGAAGACTCACCTTCCTATAACTGACAGGCTGCATGTAGCGAATGAAACGAAGCAGCCGCTCACATAGATAAATTATCATTGGTCCAATTACCCACATCCATGTCTGCAACAGAGGATTCAGCCAATTGAAATCAGTAAGCACTCAAATAAATCTATCATAGACTTGTGTAATGGTAAATGTGACAACTTTTACCTGAGGAAACCCTCCTGCAAACTGTGGAATTGGACATTCAGGAATTTTTCCCCAGTTCTCTGGCTGATCTTCGCAGAAGGAATTATTGTGAGGTGGATCGGTCACTTGCTGACTTCGCACAATGCGTCTGGACAGAAACCAAAAAGCATGTTTTCATTACTCTTAATAATCTACTACAAATCAGTTTATTAAAATTGGGCTCACCCAGTTAATAGATCTTACCCTGCACCATGGAAAACTAAGCCAGCAAAGAAAATTATGAAAAGGTGATGCGTGTACCAAAAGACCTCAAAATAGCTTCTGCGAATGACTTCCATTGATGAAGTGATCATGAGGATGAGGGCAAGAGTAATGACGACTCCTGTGAGACCCGCAATAGTGGTGAATACGAAAAGTGTTGGAGTCTGGAGTACAAGGAAACAAGATTATAGCAGGCATATCATACCACATAAGCAATACAGTATGGAGCTCAACTGTAAACTACCATTCAAGTTTGTGGTAAGATTTTTTATGCTAGCCAAGGCAGCATTTGTTTAATCAAATATTCTGTGAAATATTTCAATAAATGCTTTCTGTTTTAATATATTAGAAAAAGTAATTTATTCCTGTGATGCAAAGCTGAATTTACTCCAGTCTTCAGTGTCACACGATCCTTCAGAAATCATTCTAATATGCTGATTTATTAGTTGAAAATGGTTTTAACTGCTTAATATTTTTGTAGAAACACAATACTGTTTACAGGATTCTTTGAAGAATAGAAGGTTCAAAAGAACAGCATTTATCTGAAATACAAATCTTTTGTAACATTAATGTTCTTTTGATCAATTTAATAAAACTTTGCCGAATGAAAGTATTAATTTAATGTAACAACACTCACTGATACCAAACTTTGTAATGGTAGTGTTATAGGAAAATGTGAAAACAAAAAAACATTAAAAGTTCAGTGACTCACTGTAGAATTGGAGCGAATGGGATTTAGGTAAGTGGTATTTAATTCACGGGAGTCATCAAGCATGGACAGATTTTCAGGGAGAGGCCCATATCGACCTTGGAAACTGTTTGTGTACCACTCCACATTAAGCAAATGAGCGACAGTGTGAACCGCTGCATTAAAAAAAGGGTTCATATGGTCAAAATCAGTTATCACATCGACAAAAAATATGTAAGAACACTTACAATTTACAACAATTCTAATTATTGTTTACTTGCAGATATATTCTAACTCTGAGGTCAATCCAGGAATGTTTAGCAAATCATTAGTCAGACAATTTAAGTTCTGTATGATTTATATATTCATGCAGATGCCCTTGAGTACCTTCATGTTGAAGACTCTTGCTCTAACCCATTATTTTTTAGCTTTTTCTATTAGAATTATGCTTTCTGGTTCTTACAAAATCAAAACTTGGTCAATGTTTATCCAGATTTGCCCAAGAAGAATAACAGTAACTGCAATGCTAGGGTTATCAGAGATAACATACTTCGCCTACACAGCGAATGAGTAAGTTTGCTTAAGTGTCCTATTGCATCACGGCATGCAAGTGTGAATGTCCACAATAGCTATCCTATCGCACATATGAGCCCTTTCCTGTAAAACATACTGTATCATCAGGTGTAAGCCTAACCTACTTTGATATGCTCAACAACTTCCTGTTAATTTTTCAAAAAACATGTTTACCTGTCATAAGGGCAATCATGTAAGCAACCAACTTGTGGAAAGTCAGATTTTTGTCCAGCTGTTTCCTCATTGTTCGGCCACAGCACTGAAACATGGACAGGAGAGCAAATATATACAAAGGTTCACATATACTCTCTCAGACACAAAGGTGCAAGTGTGCAGCAACTCACTATAAAAGAGCCGCGGAGCAGAGACAGCAGGTTTCGACACACTGGCAACAGTATCAGCATGCAGTTGAAGTTAAGTACAGCAGCTGGAGCTCTGGCCCAAGGTAATGCAGACTGAAAGAAATAGTATTACATTCACTTTGACTACATTTACTCTGCTTATCTCTCTTTTTACTACATGAAAACTAACTTTGGATGTCATAAAATAAAACATCTCCTTTCCTTAGTGTCCTCTTTTGTCTTAGACAATGCTTTGCAAAATGCTTAATGTTTTTTATTCCATAACTTACCCCTAAAAGTTCACGAGTGTACTCAAATTGTGGTCCCTGATCATAGAATAAGTAGTAGTAGACAAACAGAAAGATGTTGATGCCCATCCACACCACCTACAAATACATCAATATAAGAATAATGGACAAATATGACTTATTTTAACTCAAGTTTTATAGCGAACTGTATTAGCTCAGTCATTCTTGAGAAGTGGGACAAAACGGTGCAAAATTGAAAAAATAAAACCTTGTACTCAGACAAATGAGGTGTTGACAAAAAGTGGGGACGCAACTTTAAAATCGTATTAAACATGCATGTGTCATTAAAAAAACAACCTTGCTTTGATAGGAGATATTATTAAGTGTTGCTTTTGATAAAAAAAGCTCTTTTTATTTATTTTATTGCATATGAATGATTGAACTCTTCTCTGTGGACACACTGTTTTAGATGTAGTGAGAGGACATTAAGAAACATAGATTTGGTATAATAATGAGAAAATTAAATTGAAGGTGATAATTGTGTTAAATACATTCTATTATTAATCCCTCATGACATTTAAAATTGAAAATATTTTTATTTTTAAACCTAATAGCAGTTACCCTTGCTGGACCTGTTTTGTCCCATGTCTCAAGAATGACTGAGCTCATTTGAATTAACGTAAATAGTCAGCAAAATAATATCTCTTACCAAGATGAATGCGCTGAGCCCGTGATTGATAATCCAGTTGCTCATCTTCTCTCTCTAGCGCTGCATAAATGAATGAACACTCCTCGCAGATGAGCGCTATATTTCTCACCTGTCCTGGTTCGTGACCCGCCCTCTACTGGCATCACTGACCAGGAAATGGGCTGGAAATATGATTTTGTTGATGTTGCATGTGAAGAAATTCCCGAGAGGAAGCTACCTTAAGGTAAAAAAGCGCGTCTTGGTATGTTTGCCTGGAAACTATTACATGAACGACATGGGCTTGGCCGTTTCGACAGTTATATAAATCGTCAACCAGTTATCCCAGTTTAAGTCAAATTGAGCCACTGAGCCATTAAGCTGTTTGACATTTAAATTTAATGACAATTAAGCACACGCAAAAAATAAATAAATAAATAAAATAATTGTTTTTTATTTTAGAACGTATATAAAGCAAAAGCACCATTATTTATTTATATTAATAATAATACGATTTTTATGTATCACATGTATGTATAAATAATATAGGAAATGAACAAAAAATTAAATTTTGTTTGTTTGTTTTTTTAGTTTGAGCACATTTTCCTTCCAAATTACTTGTACATACTTTTCATTATGCTCAGTGATTATTTTTATTAGGCTACTATAGCCCATGTATTATGATAAAAACCTCTTAATACAATGTTTTTTTAATATTTAAAGCAGCAAGAAAGGCCCTTATGTATAGATATTTGACCAATTTAATAATGTATTACAATGTGTATTGTACAAAAAAAAAAAAAAAAAAATGTACTATGTACAGTTGTACAGGAAAACCGAAAATATAACTAAATGAAGAATGTATAGACATTTAAAAAAGAAAAACTAAAAAATGACAAAAACACAACAAAACAAGAAAATATGATAAAATAGCACTGTACTCTTTAAGTCTTGTTCCAATGACTTTCATCGTACTGTTAGTGCATTACTGTTAACTGATTATAACTTTATTTATATAATGAAATTTTACAGTGTGTCTGTAAGTTTTTGCACTTGGTTTTTTAGCTGTTAAAAATTGATATTCTGAGCCATAAAATACAGTGAAGAGCTGTCAGGTAGGAAATATGTAGAATGTATCCAAAGTAGAGAGATTTAATGCAAAGTATGGCCCTTATATAAGATTCTTTGGTTGTATTATCCTCCAGTGTGGGTGATTGATTTCCATCTTAATCAAAGCGGGCAAACAAGGACTCGGATGCACAGCACGTGGACCCAGGAGAGGGACACATGGAGGAAGGAAGAACAGAATAAAATGAGTTGAGGAAGAAGAGTGAAATGAAAGTACTGATGTGGTCCAATGTCACCTGTCATTCACCTGTGCGGTTATGAGCTCCTGACAAGAAATACATACACAAACCCTGAAGCTCAAACACGTGGCAGATGATTCCAGCTGTCACAGCAGTGAACATGCGTGAGGAAAACGGTTTGGTCATGCCTTTTAAAGACCAGACATGTCTCTCTCTATAAGTGGTTTGAAGGGGCTATAGTCCTGAACGTTTAACAGGCATAAAGGTAATAAAGGGTACATTTGAAATGAGTATTTATGAACAATTATTGAAAAATACAGTGCCGAAGTATGCAAAATTATTTTGCAATATTAATCTGTTACAGCCCTAAATGATAACCCTCCTTAACATTGTGAGCTAGCAGTGAATCCATTGGCACTGACATAGTTTCAGGTTTTAGTTCAGTGTATTAGAGCCAGTGCTATTTTACAATCTACCTTTGTTTCATTAATATTTTGAATTAAAAAAAATGTACTATGTACAGTTGTACAGTTTTAACCTCCTGAGACCCGGAAAAAGATTAGGTCATTCATGTCATTACATTGTTTAGAGCATTAAAAAAAATGTGAAAAATTATATTTCATTCAGATGTTATGCTATGTCCCACATGGGACTCAATAAAAAAAAATAAAAAAATGTAAAAGACATGAATGAACATGCATAGCCCTCTAAGGGGATATCGTCATTTATTAATGGCGCCAAGAAAATTGCATGTAAAATGTAATATTAATGTTCAACCAATAAAATGTTATATTAGTGATGTCAAATGACATCCCCTTCAACCAGTAAAATTAAAATTTATTAGCCATGTGCTTCACATGTTTGGCAACAAAGTAGTAAAGAAGGCATTAGCACATGTTAGGTCACATGCTCTCAAGGCTCCATATTGAGCTCATTTTAGACTAGAAAATACAAATATATTCAAGTTATAAAAAATATAATTGTGCATCAAAATGTGTTTTCTAACGTTTTTTTCAATTTTAATGCACTTTTATAAAAAACAGTAACTCATAGAGACCAAAAAATCTGAGCGTCATGCACAACTGACAAAGTCCTATTATGGGATGCATATTTGGTGTAGCTGGTACTATTGACCAGCATTGGCAGGCAGTATAATAGCCTTTATGCATGTGTTTTAGGTTCATTTTTGGAAGATGGAGAGACAAATCTGTACTTATTTCAGAAGGTATTGATGATAGTGATAGGAGTGCATCAGAAAAACAGGTTGTAGTAATAAAAGAAGTTGTTGAGGACCAAGGAGGATAGAGGCAATGAGGGTGAGGGCAGTGATGAAGAATAGGTTGTTGTGGAAGTCAGGCATTTGGGTACATTATTGTATGCCAGTTTAAAAGATGTGATCCATAACCAGAGGTCAGGAAAGATGCCAATGTCTATTGGCATTACTATACTGACAGGCAGCGATGCTATAATGATGACTGCACAAGTTAGCATCTACTTACGTGTGGGTTGTGTGGGGTACACTGAAAAAGAAGAGTCTTGTTGACTTTCACTTGTGTTAAGATAATTCCAAGATGAAACACAATGTTAAAGTTGTTTTAATGCTTTTGAATCACTAAGACATGGTTTTCAGGCAGTGAAATTGCTTCCGAATTTGTGTCAAGTTTTAGACATTTTCATGCGTGAGTTCCAAATCAAATATAGCAGCACAAGAAGAAAAAAAAAAGAATGTTCATAAATATTTTTTATGTTTTTTTGAAACAGTAAGACCTTTTCACTTCTTCTCAGACAGTGAACAAGCATTTGATTGTGTGTGAAGTTTCAGACAATTTGCCAAAAATAATTTACCCTAATGGGAAAAAGTCAGTTATAAATGACGGAACCCTAAAAAGAAGGTCAAAGGTCAGATGTAGAAAACAACTTTTGGAAAATGATTTGACTATATGTAAAATATAAAGTCAATTATTTTTTAAGCTGTGAATTCACAATTAGTCCCATAGAGGGATAGCCAAAAACAATTCATTTTTTAATCACCAATACATTTTTATGTTTCAGGATTTTTTTTATACCAAACTTTGAATAAAGATGATTCTCAACTATGTTATAACAGAATGATTTGATATACCATTTTTCTTTATGCTAAATGTGTGTAAAATGGCCATAAAAGGGTTTTCCCATTATATACAATGTATCTGTAAACTGTATCTAATTTGCATATTTATGTATTTTTGTCAACATAACACATCTTCAACAAAATAAAATCTATCAATTTATGAAATTTTTGGTGATTTTTGGTGTTTTTTTTTATTTATTTACCTCTAAAATACCATATTTTTTATGTAAAATCTGCTTATTTTTATGTTATATTTAATATTTATTTTACTTCAGTAAAAAATAATAATAATAATAATTCCAGTAAGTTCAGACAGCCAAAACCTAAACATTTGGTGACTTTGGTGACATCTGGTGGCTCATGGTGGTATAAAAATATCAAAAATATCAATAGCCACTAGCTGGCAGTACTGTAGTTTTCAATGGCTTTTTATGTGGGTGTGTGTGTGTGTGAGAGAGAGAGAGAGAGAGAGAGAGCGAGAGAGACACACATTGAGAATGTTGTATAGGCTCACCCCTTCATTTATGTGTGTTTGATCTGCATTGTGTTGGATTTATTGGACAAAAAAAAAATGCTTTGAATTTTAGAATTTCCCATTCATTTCCTATGGGAGAAATTTAGGAGGTTTTTTTTTCAACCACTTGAAAAAATCCCAAAGAAGGATTTTTATGTAAAAATCTGATTATTTTTTATGTTATATTTAATATTTCATTTACTTCAGTAAAAAATATCATTGCAGTAAGTTCAGACAGCCAAAACCTACAAATTTGGTGACTTTGGTGCCATCTGGTGACATATGATGGTATACATATATCAACCATTTCAATGCCACTATTTGGCTCTCTAGTACTCACTCTATGGCTTTTTTGTAGGTGTGGGTGTGAGTATTTGACACATTGAGAATGTTGTATAGGCTCAAACCTTCATTTCTGTGTATGTTTGATCTGCATTGTGTTGAATTTATAGGTTTTTATTGGACAAATAAAAAAAATGCTTTGAATTTTGATAGTTCCCATTCATTTCCTATGGGTGCATTTTTGGGCACAAAGGTCAATTTAAGGAGTCTTTTTTCTTCTTCTAACACGCAACTTTGTTGAATCGAGTCCTCTTTTTTTGTGTGTGTTCAGGTGGCAAACTTACGAAAAGTAGCCAAGTCTTGTACCGCTCATTTTTTTAAAAACAAAAAATAATTTTGCCCAAATTTGACGCAGCCAGATCATTTCCATAATGACCAGCGCAATCTACCAAGAGCAGCGCAAAATACTGCTTGCTTTAAGAGATGCTTTTTTTGGACGTTAAATAATGGCGCAAAAACCAGTAATTTGACAAACGCAAACGTTAGTAAATCGCGTTGCATAATTCATTTTAATACTCTCCTCCCATAAATTTTGCGTCTAAAAAGGTTCACTCCTACAAACGCATATTCAAATAAGGTCAGGCGCAAAAATAACTCTGTCCACGCCTTTTCAGCGCTAATTCTTCACTGCGCGTCTTTAGTAAATCCTGATAGTACTATTTTAACGCCATAAAACGGTTTGCGCTGGCGCAAACTGTTAGTAAATCTGGCCCTTAGTATATCTGAAAAGCCCTGTACATGCTCTGTACAGGACATCTAGACTTAAAACTGTATGTATAGTCTCAGAGATGTTCACTAAAATATAATGTCCTCATATGAGGACACAGGGTCTCAGAAGGTTAATATCTTCCTTTTGATTTTAAATATGATGAAATGAATAGGTTTCATTTGGTTCACCTTAAAGTCTTTATATTAAGAGCTTAACACTTTTGTAAAGGCATGCTTTAGTTCAGAATCATGATTATCAGGCACAATTCAGATATTTAATGCGTCTTTATTCACATATCATTATCATTATTCAACTCAGTAGTAAAGAGGTACATAATTCAGGCAAAAATCACACACGCAAACATATTTCCATACAGAATAAACAAACAGATGTCTCTTTTTGCAGTGAAACATTTATAACATTAGTCTATTCAGGCACAAAATTACAATCACACAATATTCAACTTCCAAAATTAAAGAAGGTTCTCCAAATCTAAAGGTTTAAAAATGCACAGGGCTGTTGAAGCAAACTTAAGAAAAGTTCAGAAGGCTCTTTCGCTTGTTGAGTCACGGTTCCCTGGAAAATGTTAGTGCAACAGGTGCCAATACTTTACCAGTTTCATTCCTCCAAAATTGGCACGATTCCCACACACCTGGCCACGCAGCTCTCTACTGAAAGCTGCCTTTGTCAGTCATCACAGCATAACTCAACCGAGGGCATTCTTTGGTCTTCAGTGGCCAACAAAAAGAAATAAGTCAGTGCTCTACAATTAATAAATGATGAGCTACCCTCTCCACACCAACATAATAAGGTTATCATGCTCTACGCCTTCTTTTTGAAGAACAGCTCCAAATGGCATAAAAAACAAATTTCCTGAAGCTTTTAGGACCATATAAAATCAATTGTTCCTTCACTAATTACAGTAGCTATAGCATAGTTCATCATCTCAATGTATTACTCCTGAGTCAGGATATGTGCAAATATGTCTAGCATGGCCCCAAACAGCGCTACATTAACATAACAGCAGATGCGTTTCATGCTGCCTCCATGATATCATCCACGATATCGGTTTCTCGATCTGTCAGGTGGTTCGTGAGATCAGGAGGTGCATGTTCTTGAGGATCACGTGCATGGTTTTCTGGTGGCTGTGATTGCTTTTTCTTCCAGCAGCAAGAGCAACGTAGACAGTCCTCGACATTGTAGTGAAAAAGTCTGCGGCACGGATGGCAGAACTGATGGAAGATCAGCATGAAGATTACAGCCAGGCCGTAGCACACGATAAGTTGCACCACCAGCAGTGGGGTGCATATGTATTCATAGAAGTCTGACTTGAAGTAGTACCACAATATCATGAGGGTCACATTCTCCATGAAGCGCAGGGTGTAGTAGATGGCCAAGCTTCTCCAGCGAGGCTGTTTCTCCACCAGGTCATGGTCAGCCAGGTCCAGCTGCACGGCAGACCAGCAGAAAATATTGATGCAGGCGTAGAGAAATGTGACCATGCAGAGCACCACGGTGGTGCCAAGTTTACTAAAGTTCTTCTCTATGTTCTCAGGCAGTGATGCCTTCCTGGCCCAGAACTCAACCCATGGCTGGAAGAAGAAGATGAACAGGTTGGTCAGGCCCACCAGGACCACCCAGACCGTGAGTGTTGTGCTGAAGAGCACCAAGGTGGCGATCCGTGTGGCGATCTCTAACCCTCGCCAGAGGATCATGCACAGGTAGGCAGCAGGTTTCATTCGCACTTTGTAGTCATCATACTTGATCTGTATGGCCAGAACACTGCAAACTAAAGCTCCGTATACGATCGATATCATGGAAATGATCATCAGGGCAACTGTAAACACAAATGAAACATAAACTAACAATGAAAAATATGGTCACATTTCATTTTTAGGTGTCCTTCTTATAAGAGTGAATATACATTTATGTACTGAGTAATATGAATAAACATTTAGGATTAGTGGCATTATATAATTACTAAAAATTTCTAAAGTAAGTACATGTAATGTGTAACAGGCTTGCTGCGATAGTCGGTGTTAACAATGTTATACCGGTCGGTGTTAAGCAGCAACACCGGTTACGTCACTTGCCCACACATATATTATGTAAACAAAAACCTTTATTTTTGATGCTATTAATCGCGATTAATCTTTTGACAGTACATATATACAGGCTAAGGGAGTTTGACGTTGTATTTTGTAATTGACGCTGAATTGACACTAATTCGAAAGTGAAAGTAAAATGCGCACGGCGCATTCACAAGCTATTTAAAAGAGAAGGAAAGTGACAAAAAGAGGAAAAAACTAACAAAATTCATATTTTTACTTTTTTATCATTTAAAGAAGAAACCAATCCGATGTATAGTTGACATTTGAGGCTTAATACTATAGAAAAGCACTAAAAGTTTTTCAGTTAGAGTGTTTTCAGCTTGTTTATTTTCATATAAAAATACGGCATGCAGTTGCATCAAACAATGGTATAAACATCATTCAATGTAAATTGTGATAATCGTAATTAATAATCGCAATTACAATTTCAAGGGAATAATCGACAATTATGATTTTTTTCATAATCGTGCAGCCCTATTAGATCGTTAATTTCAGCATTTACCAATATATTATTAAAATCAAATGTTGTATCTGGAAATATTATACTGTATAATAGGGATGCACGATTATGACAAAAATCATAATTGTCGATTATTCCTTTGAAATTGTAATTTGCTATTTTGTTAATTTGCTGTAAAATTTCTGTGTTTGTTAATTTGCGATTAAATGAATGATGTTTACACCTTTGTTTGAAGCAACTGCATGCCATATTTATATATGAAAATAAACAATCTGAAAACACTAACTGAAAAATTTTTATTGCTTTTCTAAAGTATTTAGCCTCAAATGTCAACTATACATCGGATTGGTTTCTCTTTAGATAAAAGTAAAACTATGCATGGTATTATAATGTTATACTAAAACTAAAATTAAAATAACGGAAAGACCCTTAAGATAACATGTAGAAAGAAAAAAAAGCATCTTAAGCATGCAGAATAACATAAGTGGACTTTGAACGATTAATTGCTGCTTTGAACGATTATGTAATTGTGGCATCCGTAATTGTAATTGCGATTAGAAATTCGATTAATTGTGCAGCCCTACTGTATAATGGACCTCAGCTAACAATGTAAACAAGAACAATAAACATTATAACAAATGTAATGCTCATTGTTTGTTAAAAGCAATAGTTCACCCAAAAATGTAAATTAGTTTACTCACTCTCAGGCCATCCAAGGTGTAAATGATTTGAAATCTGATGTGAAATGATGTGAAATCTGTTCTGATGAACAAAAAAACTCATTTACACCTTGAACGGCCTGAGGGTAAGTACATTTTCATGTAATTTTCATTTTAAGGTAAACTAGTCCTTTCATGTTAGTTAACACGTTAACTACCATTATTTAATAGTATTTTATTGTAAAGTGTTACCAATATTACATTTGGTATCTGGTAAAGAATTCAGACTTACGCCGTGTGGGAAGGACATATTTTTCCTGGATGGTGGCATAGAGCTGTAGAGTGAGCTGTGGAGTGGAGCCTAGGAAGGCCTGGATGACAGCTGTGCGTTTGAAGGCATTGCGGTGGACGGCTAGTTTGCGCTCTGAATGTCCGATCTCACATTCGAAGGCTGGGCCTAAGCCTCTGCCATGCTTTAGCTTGATCTTTCTTGAAATGGTAACATATGGTTCCTCCTTTTTTCCCGCCTGACAGTAAACAACAAGAGCTTCAATGCACCTGAAAGGAAAAAGGAATCAGGCAGATACTAAGAAACGGATTTTACTGTGGATGGAATGGATTTTGAGAAATATGGCAACTGATTTATTAAAAAAACAAAACCAAAAGAAAGTAATAAAACGTTTAATTCTAACATGATTGACCAATTTGTGTAAACAAAACCGACGTTCACTACTCATACACTTAGTTTCCACAAGGATAGCAGCAAAATCTTAGAGATCAAACCATTTCAAACCAGTTTATCAGCTTGCAGTTTTCTGAAATATGATAAGTGTGTAGTCAGTGCTTATTCTGGGTGAAAAATTGAATGAAAATTAATAAAGCATTGCCTTTAAATTACAATCAAATTGACTTTACCACATGAGTGAACATGCTTAACATTATTACAATCACGGAAAACAAGTCAACAACTGCTGTGAACTCTGTATAACAAATATGATTGAATAAAATTATGTATTCACTACTGTTCAAAATGGTGCAGTAAGATTTAAAAAAAAGAAATTAATACTTTTATTCAGCAAGGATGCATTCAATTGATCAAATGTCACAGTAAAGACATTTATAATATATAAAAAAAATAATTCTACTTCAAATAAATGCAGCTCTTTTGCCCTTTTTATTCATGAAACAATTTTGAAAAAATGCATAATGTTTTGAAAAAAAAAAGACATTAAGCAGCACAATTATGATGAACACAATATAACAAACATTTGTTTAACAATTTTCTTTATGGTTCTGTAATTCTATGGTGCTAATTATTGTTGTATTATTTATTTTAACATAGCATTAATATTTCGGTAAATATTTAGGTCAGGTAAAGTTTAGAACTTCTATCATTATTTATGAAACATTGGTTTAGTTAGTACAGTTAGTAGTAGGGATGTAACGATTCACTCAACTCACGATTCGATTCGCGATTTTGATTTCACAATTCGATACACAATTTATTTATTTTTTAACAAAATGAGATTTAAGACAAATTATAAATTAAATGTGTCCTTTTATTATTGCTTGGACAAAATGCTGCGCGTTTCTTTGTGAAATTGAAATATAACACTATAATAATATACTAATATAGCACTTGTATATTACTGCTCTTTTATTGGTTTTGATTGCTTCTCTTGTCCTCATTGTAAGTCGCTTTGGATAAAAGCGTCTGCTAAATAAAATTTAAAATTTAATGTAAATGTAAATAACAAAACTAAATTGAAATTTTAAAACAAGCCCCAAATCAAATAAATAAGTAACACAAATAAAAGAAATATCTTCATATAAACAAACTAAGGCTTTGTCTGTGCTCTTTCCATTTAAAATTAGAGGCAACCACTGCATTTTAATCATGATCCAAACAAAGATGCTGCATACATGTAACATGAGCAGTTTTTAATCTAAATTGCATTGTATAATTTCGAAATTTGAAGTAAAAACAGAATGGTTTGACTTCAGTTTTGTGAAACTATAGTAGTAGTAGTTTTTGTACTAATTTTGCATGTTTTTTTTCTTGTGCTTTCTGGAACATTCCAGAACATTGTGGGACTGGTCATAAAAGACAAAAATCATACAACTTACACTTCTGAAGTGTTAGATGACTCACTTTTGGTAACCGTTTATGTTGAACTGTTGTTAGCTCTGTATTATGCATGCACCATGTGATTTTATGCACACGTAATGACACAGATTAGCTTTTATTAGTTTTCATGAGCACATGATACACAAAATCTTCAAAAAGAAACATTAAAACTAAAAGCAAAACAAAACTTTTTTTCACGGTGTAACAATAAGATAATGATAAGAAAATGAAGACCAGAGTAATGGCTGGTGATAAATCAGCTTTGCCATCACAGGAATTAATTATATTTTTAAATATATTAAAATAGAAAACAGCTCCAAAAGTAGAAAAATATTTATTCATGTTCTCACGACAGGTGACGTTTCGAGCCTACAAGCTCTTCATCAGACAATGAACACATCCATGTGTTCAACATCTTTTGGGTTCCACAGAAGGAAAAATGTTGTACAGGTTTGAAGGTTGTACAGAGGGTAAATAAAAGATCCCAGAGTTTTGATTTGTGGGTGAACTATGTATTTCAACGCAATTCACACTAATTGTGTGATTATAATGTGTGAGTTTATTACGTTTCTGTGAATGTGGTTGGCAGTAGGCACTCCTACTCAACTGCTGCATGTAAAACATCAGGTGACAGATCACGTGACACCTCAAATCAAACCCTAGCCTTAACTCTAAATGAAAATAAATGACTTCCGCACTTTTTATCACAGCAAATGTCACCTCTTTTGCTGTGAAACGAGAAGGATGCTTTGAGCAAGAATTTCAACACTTAGCTGCACAGCATGCGGATAATACATAATAAAGCCAAACTGTTTAATAAGGCTTGTTTCTATGGCATAACATGATGCACAACATTATGGCATCTGCAAAGTGTGGGTCACTTGTAATCTAATAAAGTGAGAGCTGTCTGCCATATTAGAACGTTTGGCCTGTGCTGCACAAAGAATCCAGAGCCTGTTATAAGGTTGTTATTCGGAGCTTGGTAATATGATTACTAAAGACAGTCTTTGGTTTCTGCACAGCAACTACAGGCCCTGTTATTATATAAGGAGATGATGAAGGTGGCTATTTTGATCTTGATATTTAATACTTGCCAATGGCTGATGCTTCTAGCCAAAGCATACAGTGGGATTACTTTATCAGGATTCAACTTTTGTGTTTGCAGCCCAAATTTGGTAAACCACAAAACCCTAACAAATGTGACAAAACCATGTAGAACTGTATGCCAAATGCCAACAGGAAAAAAAAAACATTCCCAGAAATCCAGTCACTTCAAAAAAATAATTCTTCAATAGCTCTTCTCTCAAGAAATACAATGAAATGATTGCTGTATAAACAGGAAGATCTGAGTTTAGTAAGATAAGACATTTCCTCTTCAAGAAAATGATTCTATGACACATATTTATAGAGGTGACCCTGACCCTCATCCTTTCTTACAATCTACTGACTGCTTACGGACCTCGGCACAGCATACCAAAGAAGGACTTAGTCCACAAATTGGACCTGCACACTGCATTCCTATTTTTCCTCTTTTATTTATTTATTTATTATTTTTTGTTCAGACTTGACAGTAAGAAGAGATACAGATGTGCCATGTTGTCTGTAGTGTACACAGTTAATCATAGGTCAGTATTTTATAGAAATAAACTTAAAAACTTTGAATTTGTCTTTAAATTTCAGGTTGATATGAAGCTATGGCAGATCTGAAGACTAAATCCCAAACCACATGCTATATCTTTGGTAAGAAATTATAAGCAAATGCATTTTTTAATATTAACAGCTTAGCACTTTGGCATACGATGATTGTAAATATAAGTTTTAATTACAAAAAAGCAAGAACTGAACACTGCTGAGAATATAAATCTGTTGTTTACATTAGTTGTAAGATTGACATTGATTTCTGCTGTACAATCAACAGCTTTGAAGATATTTGAATACTGTATGACCACGACCTAGATAGTATCTGTCCTTCTGTGACCTGCCACATATTCCTATATAACAGTATTAACAGAGTACAATAACTGACGGTAAACTGAGAAATTATGGTCGTCATATTATACTCCCTAGACTCCACCTTAAAGCAGCACTATGTAACTTTTTCTGTGTTCAAAATTTGCTAAATGTATATAATGAGCGAGTACATCATGAATTCATCTTCTAAACCGCGTTTTTTTTTTGTCTTATTCCGAATCACTACGGTACACTTATAATAAGTACTTACATTTGGACTATTGTAGCCTGGTCGGGTCGTCACCGCTGCGGAGTAACACATACCTGCGTGAATCGCCATAGACATAAACTTAGAGAAGTAGCTCCGGTTGGAATGTTCTTCCGCGGGATGTGTGCAGTTCTGTTTATTAACCGCTAGAGCGCCAAAAGTTACATAGTGCTGCTTTAATAACCTGGAAAACATGTCAATGTTTGCTCAACAAGACTGAACATTTTGAAATTTGAAACATGGATGCCAGAAGCAAGGGGAGTACTGTATCGAAAATATTTTTTGGGAGACACCCAACATTTTCAGTAGTGGTTTGAATTCTGAACATTCTTAAGAACACTGACTCATGTAATTTCATAATATACTGTAAGAGTATGTCTAAATAAAGTTCCAGCAGTTGTAGTTTTGTTATGTGTTGTGACTTGACCTATTACTAAGCTTGTCTGGCATTTCGGAAGAGGAAGATCCACAGTACTTAAAAACCAGGGACGCGGGAAGTAGGGGTGCTGAGGGGGCTGCAGCACCCCGTTTTCACATGGTTGCAAATGCAATGCCAAGTTTGTTCATTTAAATGAACCCCCCTTTCACCCAACACGGACACACACAGCACCCCCAACCGAAAACATCTTCCCGCGCCCCTGTTAAAAACTGAACACTCAGAACTGCCATTTACCAGTCAAAAGTGTGAATACATCAACTCATTCTTGATCATTACTTAAGTTTTGTGATTTTTCCACATTTTAGGATAATAGTAAAGTTAGCAAATGATGAAATAATACAAATTAGTGGAGATTTAGTACAAACCAAACCAAACCAAAACAACAACAACATACTTAAACTGAATACTGGTGTTGGTTTTAAACAATACTGAAGGAGGTCTAGTTATACTAGGTCCTTTTGGCTGCTTTTCTTTCACAGTTTGATCCACCTATGTTATTAGTTTGCCCTTTTTTTGAATGGTACTAAATAAATACACAGCCATTCAGTGTTTTTTTTGTGTATTTTAAAATTTAATTTATTAATTGTAATTTATGGAAAAGCTGAGTTTTTAACAGCCCCTCAAAATTTATTTTAATATGCTGATGTGGTGCTCAAGCAACATTTATTATTATTATCAGTGTTGAAAACAGTTGTGCTGCTTAATATTTTTCTAGAAACTGTGATACATTTTATTCAGGATTCTTGATGAATAGAAAATTGAAAATATAAATGTTTTGACTGTCACTTTTGATCAGATTAATGCATCCCTGCAGAATAAATGTATTTCTTTGAAAAAAATATTACTGACCCCAAACGTTTGAACGCTAGTGTATATAGATACTATATACATATGAGGTCCAAACTACTGTTTCTGTACATACGACATCAAAAAATTACTTATGGGAAGGCCAAATAATAATTTTATATGTTTATATATTACTGTTTACATTTTAACAATTTCATTCATTATTTGTGACCCTGGACCACAAAACCAGTCATAAGCAGTGCGGGTATATTTGTAGCAATAGCCAAAAATACATTGTATGGGTCAAAATTATAAATTTTTATTTTATGCCAAAAATCATTAGGATATTAAGTAAAGATCATGTCCCATGAAGATATTTTGTAAATTTCCTGCCGTGAATATATCAAAACTTAATTTTTGATTAGTCATATGCATGGCTAAGAACTTAATTTGGACAATTTTAAAGGTGATTTTCTCAATATTTAGATTTTTTGCACCCTCAGATTCCAGATTTTCAAATAGTTGTATCTCAGCCAACTATTGTCCTATCCCAACAAACCATACATCAATGGAAAGCTTATTTATCCAGCTCAATTTAAAAAAAATTACCCTTATGACTGGTTTTGTAGTCCAGGGTCACATTTATATTTCATAACCATTTAAAGTTTAGCTATAGCTGAAAGCTTTTATACTGTTGTTTAATGTCAGTTTTTATTGTAACAGCTTACCTCATATAGCCTAATGTGACAGCATGAACCCAGAACACACTGCCACAAAAGGTAGATCTTTTTTACCCAAACTTTTATTCTTGGGTAATAATGGTGGAAATGCTCAATAGCTTTTTTGTATCCCAGACTGAAACTGACTTTTAAAAATAAACCTACCATGATAAACATTAACACCACGTGTGGATAAACATGCTGAAGTATGTTGGCCCTTATGTGTTTGTCAATATTGTGGTCATGTGATCATCAAGTGTCATCTCACTGACGCTCATACCTTATAATAGGCCCCATCTGAAGCAGATGCATGAAGAGCACAAGGGGCCGGTCTCTCCCCAAGTCCCGGTGCACGAACGTCAGCGTGAGCTGGGTCAGAACCGACGGAACCAGCATGAATGTAATAGTCAGCCCCATCCACACTACGTCGTCAGTCTTATGGTACATGCTACTGAGCACCGAGGCGCATATGAACTCCGCGCAGTACAGGACGGTGGTCCACAGCACGCTGAAGGGTGGATGAACTGTACCGTGGTTGATCACCATCACGACGCCGTTCTCAGTCGGGTTCGCGGCGGACTGCTGCGCCACCACCTCCGTGATGTCATGCTCGGTCGGCTTGTTGTTTTCCATCTTCTATCGTTACTTCTCGTGCGCTTTATATGGTTCGATCCGCGCAGCGTTCATGCCACTGTTTGTGAGAAGTCATCGTCGGTGATTCGGATCTCAAATCAACCGTCTGCGTGGTGCATTTATATGAACTCGGCTCATATGCACACTGTCACATATGCAGTTCTGTGAAGGAAAGTCACATGAATATATAGTATGAAGTGATCCTCTGTGTTTTAAAGTATGCTACACGTACCCATCTAGACATTACGATGCCGCCAACGTCGATCAATTAAACTTTCTCCATTTCGCAGAGAGACTTTCAACGGTATTGTCTCAGATCTGAATGCCAGGTGTGTCCTGACATGCAGTGTCTCTGGCTGCTCTGCTGGAATAACTCCCCCGGGTCCTAGTGCACAGCGGGTGTGGTTAACCAAAGTTGATTCAAGATTTGTGAACTACCTTTAGTTGGTCTGTTTTATATTCTGTAGGCCTATCTTCTTTTCACTGCAATTGAATGAGAGGGCAAACTGATGGCAGCAAATTGAATTTAAACGAGAAGATGGCAGGGTCCTTGAGGCCTTAATATAAGCATTTTTTGATTGTCTATTTATTTGCATGAAATGCAAGGTCAGGAGACAGCAGAGAGGCTTTGAAAGAGATTTATGGACAAAGAGCTTATAACAAAAGAAGAAAGCAGTACAAATATAGCCAGCTGTTACTCAGTACTTAATAAATAAATACATAAATATGTATAAGTGCTGGAAGTGAAATTAATTTGCTTAGCAAAATTTATTTTAATAATTTTTTTTTTTTTTTTTTAATTAAGTGCACAATTTTCCTTCTTGAAACGATTTAAGCACATTATTACCTATATGAGGGCATTTTTTATCTTTAGAACTGCATATTTTCATTCTAACCTCATAAAACACACTTGGAAAAATATGTAATTAATAATATACAGTATGTTGCTTGTCTTGTATATCTTAATTAATTTTTTTATGATCACCAGAGCTAAGATGATGATCAGTTCAACAACATCTGATGCTTTTCAAAAATGTAAGTATATGTTTTTTTTATATAACCTATTGTACTGTTATACAAGTAATCTACACTCTTTTTCTGTAATGTTCTTTAATAATCTTAATCATGCTAATACAAGATCAACTGTTCCTGAAACACAAGATAAAAATGTATAAAGCTTGAATGCCTTGATTTCTGCTTAAACCACAGTGCAAACAATGATTGCTTTTGTGCGTTCAGTTGTTCATGAGAAAACAGCTTTACGTTGCCATCTGCTTTTCAAGTCAAGTTGAGCTTTATTGTCATTCCGCTACATGTGTGGACATACAGTGGAACAAAATGTTGTGTCTCGCAGGACCACGGCGCTACATAAATAAACATAAATATAAACATACAACACTTGACGTAAGAACAATTTTTAAACCTATACATAACTAACTTACTGAAAGCGGTAATCTAACTATACATATACTATAAATAGTTGACTATACATAACCTAAGACAGATTATACAAGTACTTTACATAATAACTGGGCATGATATTGTGCAAAAGAGGTATTTAAGGTTAAGAAGCAAATAGTGCAGTATGATTTGTGGTGCATTCACAAGTAAACATTTGTTAAGTCCTTATTAAGTTCTTGTAACATGGAGTGTTTATAAGGAAGTGTCTGGTGCATTTAGAGAGAAAAGAGTGTGTTTCTACAGGTGGTTTGTCCAGCCCACTCACCTGTGTGTAGCACACTCAGAACTGCACAATGTTCTTGAGGTTTTCAACAGTTTTCATATGGTGCATGTGGTGTGGTGGGATGGGGAGAGAGAGGATCCTGGTTTCAGGAGCTAGGGTTGTGGATGAGGTTTCAGAGGGGTGTGAGGTGACTGGAATTGAGGGCTCTCACAGCCTGGGGGAAAAAGCTGTTGAGCAGTCTTGCAGAGACTCCGAGTTGCACAATGTTTTCCTTGTAACATGGAGTGTTTATAAGAAAGTGTCTGGTGCATTTAGAGAGAAAAGAGTGTGTTTCTACAGGTGGTTTGTCCAGCCCACTCACCTGTGTGTAGCACACTCAGAGTTGCACAATGTTTTATGAGTTTTTCAATGGTTTACATGTGGTGGGGTGGGGGATGGGGGGTGAGAGGATCCTGGTTTCAGGAGGTAGGGCTGTGGATGAGGTTTCAGAGGGGGGTGAGGTCATTGGAATTGAGGGCTCTCACAGCCTGGGGGAAAAAGCTGTTGAGCAGTCTTGCAGAGCGGGTTCGGTACCGTGTTCCTAATGGCAAGAGCTGGAAGAGAGGGATGGGTGGAGTCCTTCACGATACTGGTGGCTTTACTGGAGTATCGTGCAAGGAAAATGTCCAGAATAGAGGGGAGAGGGGCACCGATGATCTTTGCAGCTGTGTTCACTGTCCACTGTAGGGTCTTGCATAATACATTACACATGTGGTGTGTTTATTCTCACAATTGCAACTATGTACTTGTGCCTCTATTTAGACATTACAATTCAAGAGAGAGCCTCCAAAGCGTCTGGTGTCCCAGGGGCCTCACATGGCCATAAACAAGCCTTGTAAATACTCACATTGCAAACAGCCATTGCCTATGGCAGCCACATAGTAAAACACTAACAATGGCTATTTGAAAGCACCTGCATCTTAGATTTTTTAAAATTTTTTTTTTTCTTTTCAAATCTAATTTTCAGTATAGAGATTTAGGATGTCCGTTGAATATCTTTACTACATGAGGAGAGACACAGAGTAGTGCTGTTGCTGTGCATTCTCACCCCCACAGACTGATTGTCCCAAACTGAACTAGCCATGATCAGTAAACAAATGCATATGGCCTTCTCTGCCTCAGATCCACAGTTGTCAAGCTCTCAAATTCCCAGTGAATCATAGGATAATGCAGTGATTAGTAAAATACATGAGCTTGTGGAATTCTTGGATCTTAGATAATGTGGTACACTCTTAAAAATAAAGGTGCTTCAAAAGGTTCTTCAAGCGATGCCATAGAAGAACCATTTTTGGTTCCACAAAGAACCATTCAGTCAAAGGTTCTTTAAAGAACCATCTCTTTCTTGCGTTTTTGTAATCTGAAGAACCTTATTTCGCCACAAAGAACCTTTTGGGAAACAGAAAGGTTCTTCAGATGTTAAAGGTTCTTTATGGAACCATTTAGACAAAAAGGTTCTTCTATGGCATCGTGAAGCACCTTTATTTTTAAGAGTGTATGTGCAGTTGTCCAGCCTGTGAATCATGGAATCGGGTGTATTAAATGAGCCGCTGTAAGGACAGGCAACATGGTCACTGAGCTGTTTCCATTTGTGTCATGGCCAGCTGACAGGGGGTTGTGCCTGCACTCAAGGTTCCACATGAGTTTAGTCAGCAGATGAAGTAAGCGCCTGCCAGTAATTACTTAATCAGATCAGACTACAGAGAAGTAAAGAGGATGTTGCTTTTGTTTTGTTTTGGCAGTTGCCTCACATCTGGTTTTAAGTGGAAGAAACTACCTTCAGTAATTTGATCTTTCAGAGAAACACTCGAATTGATAGATGTGGATGCATGCCTAAAGCGTTTTATAATTGACTGGAAAAAGTTTTTTTTAAGTTATAAATAAAGATGATTGGAGTATGAGAAAATACTATTTCAGTCTTTCCACTTCCAAAATGAATGTTATTTCCTTTTTCTTTGTTATTATTTGTGAAACTAGCAGTTTCTGAGTGAAGTCTGTTTCACCATCAAATTTGCTTTCAGTGTAGATCAGCATTTCTCAACCCTGGTTCTGGGTGCCCCCCAGCACTGCACATTTTGTGTGTCTCCCTTATCAAACACACCTGATTCAACACATTAGCTCATTAAAAGAAACTCCACGACCAGAAATGGGTGTGTCAGATAAGGGAGACATACAAAATGTGCAGTGTTGGGGGGCGCTCAGGACCAGGGTTGAGAAACACTGGTGTAGATCCTGAAATGACTGAACAGAAAAACAAATGTCTTGAATTGGACCTCTGGTGGTCAAACGTATGTCATACACCTCAGGAAACTAAATGCTGCAGCTTATCAGACCCTCACAGTGACTCCATCAGATGTAAACACTGTGTTCTCAACTGTAATTCTAAAATTCTTGGAAAATGAAAAGCAGCTGATAAAACAGGAAATGATCAGAGCATATAACCTTTTCTAAAGCCTATGTCTCATATTTGTTAATTCAAATGTAATTGATTTAGATAAAGGTTGAGATTCAGCGCAGTTTGTGTACTGTGCTTAGAACAACCTTTGACTTGGAATCTTGTGACAGAGACAGATGCAGACTTTGATGTGGGTTGAGCCCGAAACTGCATGTTATTATCATAATTACAGTCTACCTGACATGAATTAAAGGTGCAGGAAAGATAGTCATGGTGAGGTCACTGAAGTTTGGTCTGAAATTGACTGTGTTATGCAGTGATGCTGTTAAAATTCCTGTAAAATGTATAACTGACCATATACAATGGCTCTGAAAAGTATTCGCTACACTTAAAATGTATAAATATCACAAAATATGGTTAAGTAATTATTAAAAAAGAAAGAAAAGCAAGACATTGACTAAAATGATTACATTGACCAAAAAATGAGAATGGAATGGATTGGTTAAGTAATTATTAAAAAAGAAAGAAACGTAAAGCTAGTTGGTTTAATTTCTTTGCAAATGCCACTTGGTTTGATATTTTATGCAAAGACATTTCAATACTTTTTGAATACTGTGTGCTTTTGAAATTTAATGGGAAAAAAAATTCAGGCTAAAAGCCCATTCACACCAAGAACAATAACTACATAACTATAACAATATTTATATTGGTGTCCACTCCAACTCACAATATGACTATGTTTATTATAAGCAAGCGTAGCTGTTTAGTTGTCTAGTGCCTTAAATGCTTAAGCTCTTTAAAATCGGGTGATTCTAATTGGCTGTCAATATTTTTACCATTCATCAACAGGAAAAAAAAATCGTTCTGAAAGTGATTCCAATGATGTAGCTATCATTATAACTTTGGAATGAATTAAAACTTTATAATTGTCATTATCGTTATCGTCCTTGTGTTAAAATCAGCATGAAACAAAAGTTGAGCTCGTCTTTTCTTCCCAATTGTGACACATACGACTTCTCAAACAAGAAAAAATGTAGGGCGGAACTTGATTTTGTCCATCAGGATTTAATTGGATCGTTGTTGTCTGCTAATTGCTGTGATCTCATATGAGTGACAGGTAGCTGGACAGGATGGATTATTATTGGCCAGCTCTTGTACCATCGATGCACACGTCATCAGAGAAGGGGAAGCTAATGTTTTTGATTAAAGATTAAGAGATCACATGAATGAAAAAAATAGGGATGTGCACGGATAAATAATTTACAATACTGCAATATTACATAAAAATAAGAATTGTCCATTTTGATTTGGTGTTAATTTGAACTCTGTGAATATGCAATAGTCTTCTGAAGATGGAGATTTCAGAAGCACGTACAAGTGAGCCTGTGTCACTTGGATTATTTATCTGCAAGTGGCGTGTAAACAACAGGATGACGTCATACTATGACGCTCTACACAGTAATATGCATTAGACTGAGTAGTAGATAACATATTTCTCATTTACCTCAAAGCAGATGTCTATGGACTTTCCCTATAACTAAAATCGAAGTATTTGTTAGGATGTTTACATATATTTAGCTTAAAATAACCTGGCAGATGTCTACATTTAGCCCAGTTAAACCATGCAGAATAGCAGCTGTCACTTGTCTCCCATATGATTGGTTGTAAGGACGTGATGGCGTTCCTTCTAAGCTCCTCCCACATGAGGTGACCGGATTAGAGGAATAAGTAAAGCCTGATTCGTTTTTAGCAGATTTGTGCAAAATGTCTCTGGAGAGACAAACAAAAACACATGGAGTCTGACATACTACTGTGAGTAATATTATTTTATTGACTGCACATTAACTCTAAATATGTGATATGATGTGCTGTATTATGTCTGCATATGTCTGTATACTCATTAATGCTGTTTATGATCACATGTGATTGTGCAGAGGAGTACACTGAATATTATTATAGTGGTCTCCAAACACTCTGAAATGTACAGTTTTCAGTCTGTATTTAATAATCCAGACTAACATGTTGATGCTTTGTATCTGTAGTCAAATATGCAGTTTAGAATTTACAGTTGTGGCATCCTTAATTATGTGTAAAGTGTCGGTTGGAAAGTTTTGTTATGTAGAAAATTTTTTTTAAACGTATTTTACATTTACAAACATAGAGAGTGTTTGCACAGTGGGCTACAGCAGCGCATGCTGCTTGGATAAAGGGGTCAGGTGTTCAAAACGAGAACAGTATAATTGACTCAGACTACTCTTTAAAGGCTTACGGGACTGAACAGATGTACAGTGATGGACCAAGCACTAAAATCGCAAACCTTCCTACAACTCAGACACCTGTAAATGTAATTAGACTACTATGTGTGTGCACTGGATAGGAAGCTGCTATCTGAATATGAGCAGGTTATTTTGCCCTGGAAGGTCTTATTCTGCTAGTTGGCTCAAAAACAAAGTCTAATCAGCTCTTTTGCAGTGTTTTGATCTCTTAAAGCCATGACCGCTAAAGACATGGCTTATGCTGATTCTTAAAAAGAAGGTTAGAGGTTTTGTTTTATATTGTTTTGTTGTAATATAAAGTGTGTTTACATTTTATTTATTTTTTTACTTTTTGTTTTGCTGATTTTTATACACCTTTATTTGGCTGTAAAAATTAAGAGTTTAAAAAGTTTTTTTTCCTTTCTTTTTGTTTGGCTGTAAAATGAAACATGTCTATAAACGTAAATGTTTAAAAAAATATTACAAATATTTTAAGTATTTTTAAAAATAATTTAAAAGAATAATTTTAAAAGAATAAAATACATTTAAAATATGAATAAAATACTTAAAAACAAAATAATATATTTGTTTAAAATTATAAATGAAATACTCAAAAACAAAAACAAAGTGAGGATGGCTCTTTCTCAAAACTGATCCCATATTTGACCATTTTTTGTATTTGCTTTTCAAGCATTACAGGTATTAAGGGGATGGTGTGGGTGTCAGAAATTCAAGTAACTAATGAATCCTTGATGCTTAAGGTTAATGCCTGTGCGAGACACAACAGCTGGGGTTTACATGTATTCTAAGGCCATGAGTACAAATGATTGAGTATCCCCGATATCTGCTCTCAGGTACGAGTTAAGGAGACGATGGTGCTCTCCCTGGTGCTCTCCTCCTCCAGTCAACATGTTCAATCTCATGAGCAATTGCTGCAGCTGGGTCTCCAAACTCCAGCAACCACTGAGGTACCTATACAATTCTATCTGTTTTTTTGTTGTTGTTGTTGCTGATCAGAAGGGGTCAGCCTATTATCAACGAATGCCACATATTAAATAACCCTGTTTGAAAATTTTCTAGAAAGATCACGGTTCTAGTGGTTGGTTTGGACAAGGCTGGAAAAACATCTTGTGTCAGAGGGATGTTGAGAGGTAATTTAGGTCATTTGAATAAATGTTAAAGTAAATCAGTGAGAGATTTGTTAAACTGACTGTGCATTTTGTTGAGTTTTAATGTTATGATACTTTGTTCAGTGCCCCCTGGAGATGTAGGTCCCACTCATGGATGTGTCCGCACTGAATTAAGGGTGGAGAACTACTTGGTTAACATACTGGATATGGGAGGGGCTCCTGAGGTTCGGGGGTCTTGGAGAGAACATTACGGTGAAGCTCACGGCATCATCTTTGTGGTGGATTCCAGTGACAGACAACAAATGAAAAAGGTCAAAGAAGCTCTGGTGGACTTACTGAAGCATCCAAGAGTAGCAGGAAAACCTCTTCTTGTGTAAGATAGCCCTGTTCACAACTGCTATTATTAAATCATCTTTCTGATGAAAATATATCAGTTTATTATTATAAATCATATAATATTTGTTAAATTATTTTCTTTGACAATGCTCCAAACTATTCAGTTTTTAAAATCAATATAAAACTCAGGTACAAATAGCAGTACTATCTTCAGTGTGTCTAATTTTGCCTGCAGTCCAGCTTATTTTGGCCATCTCTATCTATATCTCATAACAGGCTGGCAAATAAACAGGACAAAATAAATGCTCTGCTGGGAAATGAACTCATTGAAATTCTCTCTCTAGAGAGGCTGGTCAACCAGAGCCGTTCCCTTTGCCACATCGTGAGTACTGTGAAACAACTGTGACATATTCAAAACATAAGATAAACCTCCAGTCTTAAAGGGATAGTTCACCCAAAAATGAAAATTCTGTCATCATTTACTCACCCTCATGTCGTTCCAAACCTGTATGAGTTGCTTTCTTATGTTGAACCTTATGACTGGTTTTGTGGTCCAGGGTCACATATACCATGTTAACGTTTATGGCAACATTCTGACCGGTTACCAGTAGCTTTATTACAGTGTATTTTAAGCAGTCTGTTCTTAATCTACAGGAGTCATGTTCTGCCTCAGTGGACCTGCGTCGCTGGTCAGACAGAAAGACTCTGCGAGGTCTCAGATGGCTACTGCGAGCCGTGTGCCTGGACTACCCTGACATCTGTGCCCGTGTGATGAGAGACGGGAGGCGACCATTAGGGCCAGAAGAAAAAGAGAGGAGAGGAAAAATAGAGAAGAGCCGGAACAAATCTAAAGAGGAAAAGTAAGGGATGTGTTTATATAAGATAATATGTTTTTACACTACTGTTCAAAAGTTTGGGATCGGCGCGATTTTTAAATGTTTGCTAGAGAAGTCTCTTATGCTCGCCAAGGCTACATTTATTTGATCAAAAATACAGTAAAACAGTAATATTATTAAATATTATTGCACTTTAAAATAACTTTCTATTTTATTTCAAATATAATTCTTGTGACGGCAAAGCTGAATTTTTAGCAGCCATTACTTTACTACAGTTTTTTGTAGTGCCACATGTTCCTTCAGAATTCATTCTGATATGCTGATTTGGTGTTCAAGAAACATTTATTTTTTTATTTTTTTATCAGTGTTAAAAACAGTTGTTTTATATAGCCTATTATAAATAAGAATAGAAAGCTCAAAAGAAGAGTATCTATTTAAAAGTTTTTTTTTTTTTACTATCACTTTTCTTATTAACATTTTATTATTCATTCTTTCTGAATAATAAGAAAAAATTCTAACTGGCCCAAACATTTGCATACATCATATTATCTCATTTGTATATATGATAATAAGATGTATGCAACTCATCTTGTCTTGCAGAACACGTACAAGCAAAACCGATATCCGTCAAGAACAGCACAATGAAACTGTGAGGAAAAATGGGACACTGCAGCCAATCGAAAATATTCTAAATAAGGTTAAATATCTTTATCATGGAATTTTTAACAAAACTGTACTGTTGTTTAATTGACTTCACTTATTGATTTACCCTTTGGCATTGTAGGAGAACTCTTTAAAAAAAGAAACTAAGCAAAAAGAAGAAGGTGAAGGTTAAAATTAAGAAGGAGAGTCCAAGCAGAGGAGTAAATGAAGACGAGGTGGAGGAGACAGAAGGAAATGAAGCAGAACAGGACCACAACAGCCAGAAAGATAAAGCCAGCAGTGCATTACTGACTCCCAAACGAAGGAAAATGAAACGCAAAGCCAAAGTAAAAGAGGAGAACTCTGGTCTACCAGAGTCCCCCAACAGTGAGGTCTCAAGACCCTCTAGAGGTATTGAAACTTTAGTGTCATTAGAACTGAAATACTGCATCCTATTTCCTTTAATGCTTTTAAACTATGTATTCATAGGAAAAGAGGAAAGAATGAGAAAAAAGAAGACAGTTAAAGTAAAACGAAAGAACAAGATAAACACAGAGGAAGTTCCAGCAGCTTATGCACAGCCTGTTGATCTTTCAACTACTTTCGGTAAGAATCAGTGACCTTTATAACACTATTCATTTTGATCATGGCTGCTCATGGGGGAAATTTAGGCCTTGTGGGAGGAATTTTTCAACACCATTGTATATAAACTTTATATTTACTGGCAATCATTTTTCTACATTGATATTAAAACAATAAAACAAACCAAAGCATTTGCTCAACACAGACAGCCCTGATCTGTAGAAAAGTAGGAGTCTAATTTAAAGCATTTCATTTGCCTGTTTCCTAATAGACCTTTACCGAAAAGCAATTTTGTCTCTCAAAGCCCGACAGGAACAGGACATGGCTTCGGGATAGTAATGAAAAAGAAGAATGAAGACCTATGAAGAAATGGAAGATTTGGATGGATGGATGACATGCTGAACCACTTATCAATGTCTTTTACCCAAACAGAAGTCTGCTATCAATGTCTGCAAAAAGAAGTTACTGTTTTGTAATGGCTAGATCGTCATTGTCACTACCTTTGTAAATGTACACTTTGTATTGTAATTGTATTAAGAGATTATTGAGAAATGATTGAGAAAGAATTATACTAAAAACGGGACATACATTCAAAAAGGTCTGTCCTGAAAAAAGACAGATAGTGTCCTAAAAGATTTTTGTATTATAACTTACTCACATAACCTAAGACAGTATATGATGAATCAGTCTGATAGATAATCAAGATGGTTTATCATTAAGCATATTGCATTCACTGTATTTATCCTTGAGTCTGTTTTTACAGGTTTGAATAAGAAGATGCCTACCTTTTTTGTGAAATTTTATTCATTTTTACCTTTTTTAAAAAAAATATATAAATCCATTTCTTTTTAGCCAATTTATACTTTTTTTGGTGTGTGATGGTTTTATATGGAGAAAAAATTTGCATGATGGGATACCTATTGCTCAAAATGATTGTCTCTGATGTTTTTCAACCAAATAAATGAACAAAATCCTGATCAAAACACTGGGTTATTGTAATATATTATTAAAGGGGTCATATGATGTGATTTCAAGTTTTCCTTTCTCTTTGGAGTGTTACAAGCTGATAGATAAATGTGTGTGTGTGTGTGTGTGTGAGAGAGAGAGAGACGGTCACATCACAGTGGAGTCAGCTGTCTTAACCGTGGCTTGTGTACTGCAAACACATACCAGCTTCATCACTGTGTCTGTCACGCGACTCTGTTCCACTTTCGGGCTTGAACTGATGGTAAAACTAATGACAGTATTTACTGGCATTACATTTATTTTGAAAGATGAAGCTTGCGATTATGGTCAAGGGGCGTTACATTTCCGACGAGTGCTTGCGGGGTTCGGCCAATCACAATGCACTGGGTCAGCTGGCCAATCAGAGCAGACTGCGCTTGTCGGAAGGAGGGACTTTGTAGAAAACGAAGCGTTTGACAGAGGCGGGGCATAGAGGACCTACAATAATGTACAGTATTTGAAAAATAATGTGTTTTGAACATTAAAGCATGTCAACATATTCTGTTACACAAAATACACAAAATAATGATCTTTAAAAAAGCATCATACGACCCCTTTAAACAATTAGTTTTGAATAAGAACCAGCCGAGGCTGTCCTCTTGCTGAACTGAAAAACAAAGGGAAATATTTAATTTGATCATTTGTACAATAGGTAATTTAATGCCATTTATATTTGTAAATAATTATTAATAAACTAGCGATTTTCTTTCAGGTACCAAATAGTTGTCTAAACAAACGGAATACTTATGCTGACAATGGGACAAAACTTGCTGTTTCTGAACATCCTGCGGTGTGCTGGAGCCTCCTAGTGTTGAGAAGCACTGCTTGCAAGTTGCACCAATAGTATGTTCCTGCACTGCAGTTGGCTTTATGTCTATGACGTTGATAAACCGTAGCGCCCTCTAATGGTGCTCCCTGGTACTGAAGTGGAATGACATGCAGCCATATTTGACTGTATTCATCAAGCCCTTCCCCCTTCAGCATCTTCAGCAGGACAGTGAAGAAAGCTGGAGCGCGACAACGGATGCCAATCGAAAGGAGACTTTACAGAAGATGGCCTCGCCAAGAACCATAACCATTGTTGCCCTTTCCTTTGCACTGGGTCTGTTCTTCGTGTTCATGGGTACAATTAAACTCACACCAAGGTTAAGCAAAGATGCCTATAGTGAAATGGTAAGTGATCGTCGCTTAGCAGTATACATGTAAGCAAATGAAGCTTCAGCTGAAGGCAACCGGCTTTGTTTTAGGAGGGGGTGCGAAAGTAACTGGCTCTTTTTGCATTTTTCTATAAAATGTCCGCTAGTGCTGTCGCTGCCTTTTTTCACATTTCACTTTTTTCACATTCTTTGTTTTGGATGTGTCGGTGAATATAAGATAGACTTAATTTAATTCCATCTATAATCTTAGATATAAGGAAGACGTAATTAAAATCCTGATTATGAGTCGAATTATGTAGAACTTAATTGGAGCAGTTGAACAGCGCATTCTATGCACAGCCGCAACATTGTTTCATTACCGCATAAGTAGGTCAATTATGACATCACAATGCGCATCATCTGTGATAAACAGAAGAAACGCTCTCAGATATGACGTGTGATGATTATTTTGCAATATCGTTCTAAAACAAATCCTTTTAAAGCAGCTCATGATAAAGCAATGGCGCCGCTTTCCAGCAAATTCTATCTTCCATCTGCAGGTGCAGCAGCTGCTGTGCTGATGTCATAGACACATTCAGATATTCACATATATATATTTTTTTTTTTAATAAATTACAGTACAATTCAATGCAATACAGTTGGGTCAATATGAGCATTAAAATAATATAAAAAAAATATATCAAGCATTTGATCTATCTATCTATCTATCTATCTATCTATCTATCTGCTGTATCATTTCATCTGTTATTTTTGCAGTGCACATAATACATCGTTACATGTGTAACATATGTATTAATGTTAAATATTCTTGACAAAAATGTAAATTGAATGTTTCTGTTCACTTTCCAGAAAAGGGCGTACAAGAGTTATGCAAAGGCCCTTCCGGCATTGAAAAAAATCGGCGTTTCTTCTGTACTTCTACGCAAGATTATTGGTACTCTTGAGGTGGGATGTGGAATTGTTCTGACCCTTGTGCCAGGGAGACCAAAAGACGTGGCCAACTTTATTCTGCTGCTGGTCATGCTAGCGGTGCTTTTCTTCCACCAGCTAGTTGGAGATCCTCTAAAACGCTATGCTCATGCCCTAGTGTTTGGTATTTTGCTGACGTGTCGGCTGCTCATTGCTCGTCAGGGTGAGGACCGGCCTGAGAGGGAGGAGAGACGAGAAGAGCAGATCACTGCCCAGGAAAAGAACAAAGTCAAAGTTTCTTAGCTCCACAATTTCAGAAAGAGCGCCTGGCAACAGATCTGTTTCTCTGGATAGTAGAGAAGGTGCTCGGAAAAAAAGACAGTAGTCCCAAAAGGTGATTTATGTCCCACAGCTACATATCAGAAGCCTGAAAACCAGATCTTATGTTACCTTTACCTCATGTCTTACCTGTAAAACTTCTTATTTAAAATACAAATGTTCAATTTGGACAATCACCATTGTGGCAACTGTTTTGGTTGTGGTTTTGCAACAAAAGATTAAACTACTGTAATTCCCTGTTGTATTTATTGTTATTATTATTTTGTCCCTGCATTGAACAATATCCAAAATGCCACTTTTAAGATTATACTGTGATACAGGTTTCTTCAAATGTCAACAATTTTTGTGATGGTTTATTTACTTTTGAACTACTGTCGATGAATACTATATAAAACCGGTTCTGTTTACACTGACATAGATGTTTTTATTATTTAAAAATGCTGTACATCATTTGTTTAAATGTTCGAGTCAGATGGCAGACAGTAACTTCTATGTTGCCTCAAAATCTGTTACAACCATCAAAACTGAAAACATAACAGCGGTTTGTTTAGGTACATGTAAGTTCTGCATATTATTATTTTTTAATTTGCATATAATAATATTTCTTTGTTTCTTTTTATCAAATTTGATTTTCAAGGTTGTCTCTCAAAAACAGTCAAATAAAAATCGTATCCTTGGATTCTTCTTATGGTTGCTTTCTCCTTTTGAGTCATAGAACTACCAAATTGTTTGACTATTTTTATTACTAAAATTGATTTTCCCCCCCCATTTTTTTATCTACTGTATTTTCTTTAGATTAATGTGTTCCTTTATACTGTTCTTGAAAACCCAGCACTGCTCATTTGTGGTGTCTTACTAATTTTACATACTAAATTCAGGTTATGCATCACTACTAATAAACTGAAGAGATGAATCAGGTGTGTCAAATAAGTGATACATTCTAAATGCACAGTGCTGTAAGGAGTAGAATTGAGAAACGTGTCTGATATGTTTGGATGTATACTGATAATTTGCTGTTTGTAACTGAGTAAAAATACCTAACGGAGAACATGAGTCATGACCTGTGTCTAAACCTTTACCAGAATGCCCAGCTAATTCATGAACTGAATTGTGCATTTGTAGTTTACACAGAATGGGTCATATTACACTTTTGACAGTGAGGGGGGAAAAACTGATGTTTGTGCATGCAGATGCTGACAATAAAACCTCTATGCAGTTTATCATGGAGTTTGGTGACAGTATTAAAAACACCACTTGTGATTTTTATGTCTTGCTCACTTTTTACTAAACAGATTTAAATATGAATAGAATGTTACCATCAGCATATTCTTGTTCAAAACTGTAAATTGGTCAACCATATTTATGCTAATAATGTAAATCTTGCAGCATATATGCTATTTAGTATATTTAAGCTCAATGCAATGTAAACAAAAACAAATTATCCTCAAAAATAATTATCCTCACAAAAAAAAAAAAGTAATCCACCAAAAGAAATATTTAAAGTGTGGATGTATATTATTTTCTTAGTATGCATCATTAGAGTATCATCACATAATAGTCACTGTGCCCTTTTTTCTTTTACAGTTCTTTTCCATTTAATACCAACCAATCTATTTATCAAATATAGTCGACTCAGTATATTGATGTCTCAAAATTTGGTCTGACATTCTGCTGTTTTATAATGAATATTAATTAATTGATTTTTCAACCACTTTGACGTTGCTCACCCCAGTCCAGTAGGTGGCAGATAAGCACGTTCTACGTTGGTTTGCCAAGCACCATAAAATATCACATGAAGTAGAAGAGTGGCTCAGTACTGCTCTGGGCTGCGTTTCAAGCGTCCTAAGCCTATTTTGGGAAACGCAGCCCTGAGTAGTAGTCTACCAGTGATACCTTGGAAATAATAATCACTTATAATAATAAAATCACATAATAATAATCTCTAGACACAGTAGCCACGTATAAAATATTAGCCGTATAATATTTTACACTCGTGGAACTTCCCTTGATATTTATTTGAGTGTGCATCTAATTTGCTTTGTTAATATTTAAAACTATACACAATTGTTTATGTTTTAACAACGATAAATGCAAATTACGAATTCAATGAAAAAAATAAATAAAATGAATTCTGAAACACAACCATATATTAATAACATCTTTGTTGCAGTAAAGCTATTCCGCTTTCAGTTCATTGCGCTAGTGGCAGTACAGGAAGTGATGCAGTGCGCATGTCCAAACGGTCGCGGCAGATTTGGCGTTTGGTTTGAATGGGTTACTTCAGCGACCGAGGCAAACACGCGAGAGAGAGCAAATAATAATATAATGTAGCGAAAAAATGGCCGATTTATCTAACCTGGCGGGGTTAGTCTCCGAACCGTCCGGAGAAATAGACTCCTCCGTCTCCTCTGTGAGCAACAGAAGTTTGCGTTTGGCAGAAAAAGAAAAGAGAAAAGGCGTGGCGGATCCCTTTGGTCTCGCGGTGAAGTATTTGTCTCAGGGTAAGTGCAGCATAAAACATAGAAACGGATTACAAAAACTATTTTAGAGGGTTACAGTTTAATAGTAGGGACGTTTTTATTTATTTAATTAATTGTTCCTTTAGTTCTTTTGTTTTTGTTCCTTTAGTAACTCTGATAACGACTTCAAGTCTGTTAAGGTCTTTTGTTTACCTGTGTAAGGGTGTCGTCATCAGATACTGTATCACATCTAAGTGTCATAATATCTGTTTGCATGTATTGTTGTATGTTACAGTGGAAGCTGGCACAGTAGTCAGAGGGAATGATGAGCTGGAGAGGAATATGGTGAGGGTGGAGACAGTGGCTCTCAGTAAGGGTCTTCCTCCGGAGGTCTTCACAGTGCTACTGGACTTGGCTTTAAGCCTCAATGCAGGTAATATAATTAGGGGGATGCACAGATTTCTTTAGCTGTATTTGTTTACATTATAACATGAGCAGGAATTCATCATGAGACACATGATGGCAATTAGATCACAATCAAACATATCAGCAGTTGCTCATCCTCATTCTGCTGAGTGCCTTTAGGGGTTTATGGCACAGATGATTAAATTCAGTTCATCCGACAGGAACTGCGAACTGTACCCGGGTGCTGAAGTTTCTCATACCTGCCACAGTGGTGCCGCAGGAGGCAATTGTAAAGGGGGTGTCGTGGCTGTGTGTAGGGAAAATGCCAATGAATGCACAGGTGAGGGCTGTCGATTGTATCTGGTCATTAGTGAAATGGCTGTCATTTGCTTTTGCTTCATAGGTATCAAAATTAGGTATCGGAAATTAAAATTAAGCCATTTTCTAAATACATGTTATAAATCTTGAAAGATTCATCTGTATATGTTCTTTAATTATTATTTTTTTCTTCCTTTGTTTAATTTTTATTTTTTTTATTTAAATTTGAATCAAAATATCATGTCTCTGTCTTATGGTGGAATGACAGACTTCTCTCTGGTTATGTATTTATGACTTTGACAGTTATTTAGTCCCCCCTTAAACCCACCCCTGCAGGCTTGATTTCATCTGACTCCATTTTTTTAATGCATCACCCACAAGTCAAAATCCAATCAACACCCATTGCATAGAACCAAGTCTTGTATCTGTCCCTGTCAAAATCTGTCACTGCTTCTGTTTCATTGCTATTTTTGAACATTTGGTTCATATCTTTTCTTTTAAGGTTCTCTTTGTCCGCTGGGTGCTCACTGTTTTTGACCTGATTGACTGCAAAGATGACTTGAGATCCATTTATGGCTTCATTTTCAGCTTTGTGACGGAAGAAAATCTGGTTAGTTGTGCTTTGCAAAGTTTTTTTCTAATTTAGGATATGTCCATGTTGTAAATCTACTGGCATATGTTTTATAATTGCATTAAAAAAAAAAGTTTTCCATGTTAATTTACTAGGCTATTTTTTTTTCTTCCAGTTCCCTTTTATTTGCCACTTGTTGTACCTTTTAACCATGCGGGAACATGGTGAGTTGTTGACTAAGTGGTTTAATTTTTTGTCTGTAAATGCTGTAATAGTACTACATGATGTTACTTGCTTGTTATTCAGATTTTTTTTTTTCCACTTTCGTAGTTCACCCATACAGAGTCAGGAAACTGTTGGATATTCAGGCCAAAATGGTAAAGACTCAATCTGTTAAAATAAACACCTCAATATCCTTTATCATAAATGTAGATTAACTGTAGTGCTAGAGAATGTTTCTTGTAATTGGATGTTTCATTTGACAAGTACTTTGTGTTTCTCCCCTTTTTCCTATTAGGGTAGACAACCATTTCTCACACAACTTCTAGCACTCTACAAAGTGTTCCGACCAGACCTAGTGACGCTCTCTCTTCCATCAAGAGTGAGGGTTAGTGTATTGTATTCGTTACTGTTTTTTCCAACAGAGCTTTGTTCTTCTGCCAGGTGTTTCAGACTCTTAGACAATGCAATTTTTTGTTTTTCAGACTGGATTCAAGAATCACAACTCCACCTGGAAAGTGGCTCTTTGTGCTGTGCAGAGGAAAAACACGAGTGCTGTTTTAGTTGACCAGAGCCTCAGCCTGGATGTGAAAGAGAAGCCATCCTCCAGAAAGCGGGTAAGATGTCATCTTTGTAATACTGTAAAGAGCTTTAGGGAACACTGACTTGTCAACTAAAGGCTGTTACACACATCACAAATTTTAACAGATTTGAAAACACTAGACTTGCCTAAAAGCTGGGCATCATACACTAAATTATGCAGGCAGCATCACATGCTACCAGACTTTCAAATTGTTCCAAACACAATGCACTTTGTTGCCAGGAGACCAGTGACCAAATTTGGATGCACTTCATCCACCATGTTGTTACGTTGTTACTGTTACGTGACTTACCAGTGCTAGGTGCGTTGTTTCACAATGCAATTCACAAATTGTCTCATGTGGCCTCATGGGAAAGTAAACTTCAGAATTTTGTCAATAATAGTAGGTCATTCAGGTACTTTTCACCTACTGGTTTAAAGTGAAATTGAAAGTGAAGTGATGTGTGGCCAAGTATGGTGAATTTGTGCTCTGCATTTAATCCATACAAGTGCACACACACAGTAAGCACACACTGCATTTCAACTTATGTGTTTTAAAATTGGCACTAGTTGACTCCTCCTCCCGACTGGAAATTGGGGCAGAAAACTGGCCTTGTATATTCCAGTCTTAAATATACAAGTTCTGAAATTATATGAATGGGGACAAAAGAAAATGTATCAGTTAATCTATAAACTGAATGTATCTAATGTCCACAGAAACTACATCACCTAGCGATACCTCCCTTGAGCTCTGCATTCGACAGCAACTCCAACAAGAAGGTGTTCCGCCTGCAGGAGCTCTGTTCCTTCAAAGAGCTACTGGAGAACATTCACAATATAGAGGTAATGCACATGTCTTTGTCTTGACTAGCAATATAATAGGATATTGATTTCTTGGCTCTTTAAATGCAAAATGCCATATTGCATAATATTCATCAAATTTACACGGATCTGCACTACTGTTGTTTGGCCTCTTGGTGGAGCTAAGCCTTCACAAGACTGATCAGTGAGTATGTCATCAAGTCTGCCATCTAATTGATAGTACTGCAGAATCTGTCACAGTAGTCAAATTTCTCAGATGTAAAATTTATTTTTCGTCTTGTTTAATGTTCATCAACACTGTCGTGTCTGTAAGTACTAAACAATATATTACACTCAATTGGCAAGTCATAAAATATTTACCGATCCGGACCCACTGACCTGATAAGCCTTATTTAATCTCTTTTAATGGTCTGCAGACATTTATGCTTAATTCTGCTTCAAAATACTTCACAAAATGAATATCGTCATAGTGTTCCTGCACCACTTTTTAGGGGGATTTTGCAGTCTGCAATAGGAAAGGATTGAGGAAGAAACTGGTGGAGTCAGTCATGTGGAAAAAAACAGTTCATTTGTGACCATGGGGAAAGATCATTGATTCTTTCTCACTGTGGCAACCCCATCATTAGAATCAGTCATTTCTCAGATGAATGATACATTTGCTTGTTAATTACAGAAAGACTCTTCGTTGTCAATCTGTCACTTAGTTTTATTTATTTATTATTTGTTGAAGTCCCATATTGTGAGGCAGCTGTTTGTAGACTGACACAAATTACAGTTTTTGAAAAGAGTGAGAATGTAGAATGGTGGAATGTGTTTCATCTAAACTGTTGTACTAAACTGTCAGTTTCAGTACAGGTCTCAAAGGAGCCAGAAGTATGACTGAATTGGTTTATTTGCCTCCAGCTGTTTTGACAGCTCTTGGTTATGATATACTGTCTCTGTGTTGTGCAGATGCACGTTGTATAGCATATTGCAGCTTAATGTTAAAGTCATAACTTGTTTTCAGCTGCCTGCCCAGATGGGTTCGCTTCTGGGATCAGCTCTGGCTCTGCACTACCTGGACTGTGTACAAGATGAATCTGCCTTCCTGCGCCTTAACTTTTGGCTTGGACACTCATTGCAAGAGGGTAAATTTTCCATGTCATAATACCAAAGCTTTTCAAGCTTATCTAAAGTCTCTCCCTGCCTTTATAGTTCCCATTCAAATTCCAGTTCAGTAACATAATGCAGTTTATTCTGGTATGTTTTGGGCAGAGTTTTTACTATGTCCTGTGGATGGAAGTTCTGACAACACTTCTGAAGGCTGCCGCTTCCTGAGCACCATCCTCTTTACACAGCAGTTCCTTCAGGTACAACCAAGCAACAAAAGACAAGTATTACCCAAAAGGAAATTAACCTTGGCAGCCTCAAGGTTGGATGTTTAATATCAGAAACATGTTGCAGTTTATTCCACAAACCCAAGGACATCTATCAATCATTTTTTTCTGCCTTGCTTTCTTTCTCTTCTGCGTTCCTGAATGATCTCCCCACTTGTAAAATCCCACGTTGACAGGGTTTGTATTTGTGCATTGTTCTCAGGAGGGATTCTCCAGCACAGAGAGTTTTCTTTATAAGTTTCTGAGTGTGTGGGACGGCTGTCTACTCCGGCCGCAGATCCTGGATCTTCTCAGTGACATCCCCTTGATGCCAAGCTTCTGTGAGTGTCCCAATTACCTCTGCTGCAACCCGAGGAATTCAAGAAATACCATTTCTGCTCTCATAACTTTTTGCATTTGCTGATTTAGTGACTTTTTATTTTTATTTTTGTGAAGTGCGTGTAGTGTTCCAAAAGAAAAACAGTCCTTACATCTAATGATAATGGCATTTCTACATTGTTCATTGATCAGATAACATATTTCATTGTCTTCAGCATTTTATTGGTCAGTGTAAGTAAAACTGTAACCTAACGTTTCTTTTCTTCATCTATAGACATGCATAAACTTCTCTTTGAGCCACTGAAGCAACTTTATTTTACATCCACAGTATTTTTCAAGGTTTGTATGTTGTTGTTTGTCTTTCTTTCTGTTTGTTTGTATCAAGCACGAGCATGACCGTTTGAGCCAGGTTGTCAATGAATGCTTAAATCGTTCAGACATAAGTGAATTACTCTTTCTACACAAAGCCGTGGCATCTTTACACTTCCTGGGATGTTATTTGAGTGGTGTTGTGATTAAGCTCACAGCAGTTGAAAGCAGGATTTGTTTTTTTCCCCCGCTCTTATCTGAATGTGCCTTTTCACATTGTCCTCCTCACAGTGTAGTGTCATCGAGTGTCTGAATAGTATGCTGGTGAAGTGGCTGACATGGCATTCCGTCAGCGCATCGGAAGGCGGTTTGGACATCAGTCTTAACAGCAACAGCACCATGTGAGTATACCAAAAATATGAAATAAAAATCGACAGTATTTAGTTAGTTATCAACACATTTTCAAAACCTATTTAAAAAATAAACAACTTTTCTTTTTGCTGATGTAACCAAGGCTGTATAGGCAGAGAAAATGGTATTAACCAATACTAATATAGCCAAAAATGCTTAAATACTTATTCTTATCAAATCCTGATAAAAATCCCAGCATTATTTCCAGCTGAGTAGTCTTGGAAACATTTTGCTTTCTAGTATTTAAATAACTTGCGAATGCTGTTGTCTTTAATGTGACTTGCACTTTACCGAGTCCTCTGAGAGTTTTTAATGACTCTGTCAAAAACGCACTGTCTTGGAAAACATTGCAGAAATAATCTGAAGAAATGGGACCACACTCCAATGATTGTACTCTTTAAAAGTCTTGTCTGAGGTTTACCACTGCAGATTTCTTTATATTTTATATTTAAAAGAGCTGCTGATTTGGTTATTTTTTTTATTACATTACTGAAGTGCACAGCTGAAGGAGAAATTATGATCAAGGGCAAAACCCTGTTTGACTGCGCCGGTGTGCCATGCATCAATGCAATACACCCATTATTCCCTTTTTCGCTTTGGGTCTCTGTGCTGTGCGAATTGTGTGGGTGCCAAGCATAGCACAAAGACACATCTGGTGTGATTTAGCTGATTTATTTTGTACGTTCTGCAAGGAAAAATAGTTTTTCACATGTTATTTTGTGTATGCTTTCAAAAAAGTGAGTGAAAAGAATAATGCACTCCCCTTCCTAGAACTATGACCTTGTCTGGCTTCATGGACTCAGTTATGGAGCTGGTTCGCTTTGTGGGACTGCTGGCATCTGAGGGACTCCGTCTGGAGAACTGCCATGTTCTTCTGCTCAACCAGACACTTGCTTTCTATGAGACGGTACACTCAGCTATGATTAACTTAATTAACATGATGTTCTTGGCAAAGTGACATCAACCGAAGTTCCACCCTGAGTTTTACTAAGATTTATGTGCTGATTTTCGTCTAGTAGATTTAATGTTAATGTCTTTGTGCTAATGCAGACATTTTTCTCTCGTCATGTCTAGGTGTGTGACATGTTTTTGAAGTACAGTTTGCCTCTGATCATCATGCCTCCGGCTGGGGTTTTCTACCCAGCTCTCTTTGCCACAGACTCTATCAGCGTGGATAGGCTTGGCTACATCATGTTCAGGTACTATATGTGAGCTATAATAAGCTTTATGGGTCATTTTATCACTCTGGTCAATCCTAGAGATTTTCTGCTTGAGATGTTAGCTTGGCCATGCTAGATTAAGGGCATCTTCTTTTGGAACTTTTGGGTGAATGAGTTGGGTGAGGGTAAGTTCCTCTTCATCGCATGTGCAGTTCCCATGGCAGTGGGACACCTTTGTGCTGCTGGCTAATCTGAGGGCAACAGCCTGAACCTTCAAATGCATTACATTGCCATGGCATGATGCCTGTAAGCAATAGAGGAAATGAAGTATGAAGATCCTTTCATCTGCTTCAGCATGCAAACCTTTCAGTGCTTCTGTGAAGGCCTTAAAGGGAAAGGTTCACTCAAAAATCAAAAGTCTGCCATTTATCATGCCAATATGGAAGAATATCTAAGCTACTGCTTTCCATATAATGAAAGTTGATGGGGATTTATACAAGCTCCAAAAAAAGACAAAGAACCACACAAGTCATATGAACAATTGTGTTTATATTAATAAATAAAGAATATTAATTATTTCTGAAGTCTACCATCATTAATTTCACAATTGTAGTGTATATCTGACTTAAGCTATTTCATGTCTCTTTTTTTAAATAGAACAAATAGTTCTAGTGTGTCTATATTGACAGACTATTTTCCTAATTAATGCTGTACAGTTGCTCTGACACAATCTGTATTGTTAAAAGCGCTATATAAATAAAGGTGACTTGACTTGACTAGTATGTTAGCTTTATTAATAAAATGCTGTTGTTATATCCTTTTTTCAGATACCGCAAGAATCTGACCTTGGCTAAGAAACAAGAGCAGCAGAGAGAGGTAATGAGGAAACTGTGTCATAAAATGAACACATAGCAAAGTCATGAAAAGCCAACTGTGTGTATGCAAGAGGTTTTGTGTCTGAATAATTTACTCATAATGGGTAAATTAGAAGGACCTTCAAGCTGTGCTTTTAAGAATTTACAATGAAGCTCCTGGAGGCTATTGCTGTAATCCTCACCTTACCTGCTGGGGATGAAAAGAGAAATGGAGTCTTCTTGATTGAATCCCAGTGAGACAAAGCATGGCACTGGAATTGCAGTGAATAAAATGGCCAAATAATTTGATCACAGCATTGCACTTTTGTCATTTAAAATATATAGGTGATTCTTGTCTCACACTGTAACCCATTAGATCCATTTAGTGGCACCAAGGTGTTATTGTACCCACAAGCGTTCTGTGGAATTTGAATTTACACTTTTTATTGAGCTGTGAATGTGTCTTGACAGGTGTTGACTTATTCATTTAGTTTCATGTTTAATATTTTCTCACATTACAGCAAACATTCCACATTAGCAGAAACACATACAAGGAGTTTAATCGGAACCTTCAAGCCATGGTGAACTCCATGTGGAACTCCTGGTGGTGCATCCCTGGTTCAGATATTGAGATTGACAAGGATCTTATCGCTCTGAGCAAAGTGGCAGAACCCTGGTGCCGTTTCGATCTCATCCACCACCCGGCGCTTTTCAGCTATGCCATCGAATTTCATCAGAGGGTGAGTGAGAGATTCTCACACTAGTGACATTTAAAAGCACGAGAGTTTGTAATCGTATAGTGATTTTGGACTGTCATCTCATTTGGAGTGAAGGAAAGGGACTCAGCTGCGCAAGCTAATTAGATGATTATATTACATCAAGTGTAAAGCCTTGTGTCACTCCTGGGGACAGCACAGCCGCCACTTTTCTCTAATAACTTTAGGAATGGACGAGGAGATAAATGTGGTATTAATGTTTCTTTTATAGAGGTTCCATTAATACAGAATCACATTTTATTATTCATGGAAGCTGTGTGAGACTGGAGTTTTCATCATCTTTAATAATACAAGTACCTTTTTTTGGTCCGACTTAGTGTTGTCACGGTACCAAAATTTCAGTATTCGGTACCGATACCAGTGAAAATCCACGGTTCTCGGTACCAATTTCGGTACCAAAGCAAAACACAAAAACATGCTAATTGAACAACATTTTTATTAATAACGTTAAACAAAAATTAAATGTACAAAACCAATGCCATTCTTTATACTTACTTAAAATTGTTTCAAGTTTTTCCACAAGTAATAAAAGTATGAAAAAAGTATACCGACTTGGTACCGAAATACCGGGTCTTTTGACAACACTAGTCCGACTGCAACATTCAGTAGTGTACTACTGAGATTTAGAGCAAAGGGAGAACAATGAATATTTATGTGTTCTCTTTATCAGTGTTGGCCGGAGAGGAAGAATGTGGATCTCGGTTCTATAAAGGTACTAATGTTATATCATCTCCTTTTTATTAAAAACTACTTATTTCAGGTCAACGTGAGAGCATGTATCAATCAGTCATATTCGGTTGCAATATTCCACACCATAACTCTTCTTTTCATGTTTGCAGACCGGGAAGTACTGGAACTGGTATATGGAGTTTCTCTTTAATCAAGGCTTTGATGGCCTCAACAACTTTATTCAGACCAACACTGGGCACGGCTCCACGTTGAATAGTCAAGAAGACGGGCAGCCCAAGAGTCAGCCTTGATGCTGGCAGGAAGTCCAGGTGTCAGGGGTGTTCATAAAACATGTATATATTTTATAGTCATCCTCCGTAAGAGGGCAGAAAGGAACCACTTGCATAACTGTAAATACTAAATGTACATTACAAGCCATTTTGTGACTTTCCAGTCTTTTCTAGTGTTGTGTACTTTTAGACCTTTTTTGCTTTTTATCTTTTGTGTACAGAAAACGGACCTAAAACATTGTGATAAATCCCTAATATTTGAAAAAGAAGACTGTTTTTACTGCCATATTAAAAAAAAAATCCCATTATTTATAACAATTTAAAACTGATGATCAAAGATTGATTAATAGTCTTGTTTTTTATTCCTGTAAACCAAATGGGCTATGTATCATTGATCGACCTGACATTAAAATAAATCCTTTGTTCTCAGATCCAGCATGAGGTAAAGCAGAGTGGTGCAGGCTTTTGCCATTTTTTTTTGTAAATGACATTTACATTTACATTAAACTGGACTTATTTGGGGACTTGCTAACTTGCAGTGATTTAGAGCTATTGTGTGATATTTGTCTCAAAGTATAGTTGTGTTAAGAGTAATTCACACAACAAATCTGTTTTTAATATTTCAAAACGCATGGGTTGTACTGATAAATCTATCATTTAAAAATATGAATTGTTTAAAATGCTTATTTATTAAATTTAGCATGCATAATTAGCCATTTTTAATAGGTTGGTTTGCTCAAAGACCTAAAAGTAGATGTAATGTGATTTTAATGCAAACATTCTGCCTATTACTAAATCAAACCCTATAAAGACTGCTTCTTTAAAAATAATAATAATAATAATAAAGACTATTGTTTTTCCACAGAAACACTGTAAGCATCCCCTAGGTAACTTGGTCCAAGTGCATCCTAGGAAATCTCAGCATCAAGGCAGTGTGAGCAAAGCTCTACGGCTTTACGTTCTACAGCCCGTCTCAGTCATAAATGTGAGCGCCTTCAACTCTGCGTGACACATCTTCGTGTTTATGAAGGGCTCTGGGGATGCCTCGCGACAATGTGTCCCCTCTCTGGTCCGAGCTATTTTCAGCGCGAGCGCGTCACGATGCCGTCCAGCAAACTTCATCCTGGAGTGAATGAAGAATACGCGCACACCTCCGGGATTACAGCTCATGCGTTATCATGAATAGAGGCAGGTGCACAACTTCAAACGATGAATTCTGCGAGCGCAAAACTACGCGATCTACCTCGCTCGGCTGATGTCCTTGTTCATGTATGAGACATTATTCGTTCATCGCCGTCTGCCCGATCATCACTTCTCCACTCTCATCCCGCAGCTTTCCTCTTTTCATCTGTGCGTCCGTGTAAAATGGAAATCTGAAGCGCTCCACTTTCGCAGTTTCTCACCTTTCAAAGAAAAAGGTAGGACTTTATTTGCTGTACTTGACAAGTGTGCGGTGACGATGGTTAGAACCGTTCCATTCACGCAAAGCCTTTAGTTTCAGTTTAGAGACGCGAGATAAATGAAGCTGGTGATGTCCGTTATTATTAATGCAAACTCCTCGATCGGTGGTTTATAGAAAGGCCTGATGTGGACCGCCTTTCTTATCTAACCGGTTGACACGTGAAGCCAGTGTAGCAGATCTTGTGGTTTATCATCTTGTCCGATGCTTTATTAAGAAAAATATCTTGGAAGTGTCGCTTAAATTACGACTTTATGAGCTGAATTAAGCGTGTCTATGTAACCTGTAGGAACGGTAATCGTAAAGAATGAAGGGTTCTAGTTCCGATTCTTATCGATTCCTCTTTCATTAACGTTAGCTGTTCTTTTACTTTTGAGGGAAAAATATTCATAGGGGAAAAGAAATGCAATTCCTATTGCATTGCCCTCAGCAGTCGGTTGGTATGAGATCATTTCAGATTTTAACAGAACAGGGTTAATTTATCAGGAAAAATCAAATTCTTGCAAAGTGTTTTCGTAGTTTTTATTAAGAGAAGAATGCAATCCAATGATTGGAAGGGATTGTCTATTAAATGGAATTGTTATAATTTTTATTTTTAATAAAATCTCGCATATAACAGTAACAAATCTTGTGTATTTTTATTAAATCTTACGACTTTAAAGTCCAACATAGTCTTTATTTTAAGTGGATTAAGTAGCTACTAATTGTAAATGAGTCGGATGAATTCAATAACCGCTCTGACAGATTAACAAAAGTTTGCTGATTTGCCAAAACGAACGTGGATATACAGGTATATCAGTCATTCATGAATCTACAGCAAGAGATATGGTTTTGATTCACTAAAAGAACCCACTCATAAGATTAATTCTTTCGATCTACACTGGTCATTGATTCTCAGATGTAGAATCTGTATTAGTGCAGAAAACAGTCTCGTGGTATGAGTATCTTAATTTAGTTACGCTTGATGTTTTTTATTGGTAGGAATAAACGGCGTATGATTCGTTAATCCAACAAGGTATGATTCGTTTGGAAATCAGACAACACTGGTGGCACTGTATGTTTTTGATTCCACTAAAAAGAACCGATTCATATGAATCATTCTTTTTTGAATCAGTTCTAAATAAGAACACAGTTCACAAAGTTTTGATAATTTTTTGTTGTTCACAGCCCCCGGAAATGTTTCTAGCTGTATTTCTTTGTTTTTACTGTGTAATTATTAGAATTCAGCCCCTCATCTCTTCTTTCCAGGCAGACAGTGCTTCACATTTTAAAAATGAAATGAGTGTGGGTTTTGACATTTGTCTCCAAATCAGGTTCATAAATTTTCAATGTTGTGGCACAGTAGTGTAATATGAGGTTGAAGCTTCTTTAAAAGCACTATTGTGACTCATGCTTTGATGTTCTTTGAAACGCTGACAGCCTTTGGAGCTGGTGGCAGTTCATGCTTGAACAGCCACAAAAAGAGGAAAAGTATAAGTGTCTATCCCTATCTGAGTGACAATGATCCTGCT
>NW_015558646.1:1245313-1271658 GCF_001515605.1 Sinocyclocheilus anshuiensis
TGATCAAGAGTCATCACTCTGAGTTATCAGCTCATCCTCTTTGTTATTCACACGAGTCATTCAAAGTTTATGTCACTGTCACAGTCCTCTTCCCCTTTTTCTTTTTTAGATCATGTAAGTTCATCCTTTCCCTTGCTGTCATATTCAGGGTTATAGAACACAAGAAACCTGGAAATATTAGGGAATTTTAAATGTGTGATTTCTAGGCCTAGGAAAGGAGACGTCAAAGTCATGGAAAAGTCATTGCTATAGTGAATGTAGATTTCTCTGGTTCTGCTCTGCATGGAAGCTCAGAAAGGCTTAGATTTTTGTACACAAGTAAATGGTTTGTTTGAATCTTTAATTTTAAGGATTGGCACCTGACTTACAATTGAAAATCCTCTTCTGAAATCTCTATGAAAGATACTACCACCGTAATCATGAATGACTCAAAATGGAAATTCTTTTGTCTCAGACTTCGGGAACCATGAATTTTCAATCATTTTGTGCAATCTGAAAATACATTTACCAATCATTCAACATTTATTAGTTCGTCACAATCCTCTTTCTTTGTTCTTCCCCAAATCATGCATGTCCATTCCCTCGGTTGCAGTCGTCAATGTGAATACTGTATGTGATGAACAGCAAGTGTTGTGAGATGACACAGTTTTGAATGCACTTTGAAATGTGTTTTGACAAGAACATTTATTGGTGCAGTGCGTGCCACTACACCTCTGAATTGTAACTCATTTTCTTGGTGATTTGTTTTCCCTCTGCACATCATCAGCATGTACTTTTGGACTACATTATTTATTTGCTCAGATGGCGCCTTGTACACAGAGAACTACCAGGGGAAGTTTACCTTGTTTTTTTGTTTTGCCTCACTTAGAGGAGTGATCTAAAATTGTCAGGAGTTATGGCGACACACAGATTCGGCAAGAGAGAAACTTTCTTGAGCGTGTTCAAAGTTTGGTTTGAAGGTTCTGTGTGCCATAATTAAATATGTTTTAAGATTTGCATTTCCTGAAGGAAATGCCAGTGCTTGCAATGCAGAAAAGAATAGTTACGGGACTAGAACAAAACCCTAACTAGAATGTTTGATGAGTATCAATACAGTGCCTTGCCAAGACCGTGATGAACACATCTGTCTAGTTTCTTCTAGTCTTGCAAGTTCCTCAGGTACGGACCATATGTGACCCTGGACCACAAAACCAGTCTTAAGTCGCTGGGGTATTTTTGTAGCAATAGCCAAAAGGAACATTGTTATGGGTCAAAATTATCGATTTTTCTTTTATGCCAAAAATCATTAGGATATTAAATAAAGATCATTTTTTCATGAAGATATTTTGTAAATTTCCTACCGTAAATATATCAAAACTTAATTTTTGATTAGTAATATGCATCGCTAAGAACTTAATTTGGACAACTTTAAAGGTGATTTTCTCACTATTTAGATTTTTTTTGCACCCTCAGATTCAAATAGTTGTATCTCTGCCAAATATTGTCCTATCCTAACAAACCATACATTAATGCAAAGCTTATTTATTCAGCTTTCAGGTGATGTATAAATCTCAATTTAAAAAAATTGACCCTTATGACTGGTTTTGTGGTCCAGGGTCACATATTATGTTGGTTATATAAATTTGTAATCTTGTTTATCTCCAGTCTGGCTTTTGATGTTTTCGCCGGCAAACCCACGGCCTCAGTTTGCCTTAGTCTTGATCGGATATATGAACCAGTAGTCAAGGGAAAAGGCAGATACGGCTCTGAGCCCATAGAGTTGAAAAGCAGAGTCACGTCCTCGGTCATCGCAATCACTCTTGACTGGCAGCAGCCTCACCGGTGGCCTCATCCCCAACTATGTTGGAATAAAGCATTTTAGTGCTGTCAAAAAAGTCTTGGTAATGGAAAGTGTCGGTAGAGTTGCGCCTTTGATGAGCGTCTTTCTGTGCTTTCCCCTGGCCTTGAGACACGTCCTGCTCTCTGGGCATGAAAAGCAGGCCAATCACCCCCTGTTCCTTTCCATCATCCATGCGCTGAGTTGAAAGAGGATGAGCAGACAGAAAGAGGCGCAAAGAATGAGGATAGAAAAGCAATTTGCTAACTCCATAAATCCAGCCACCTAGGGTACCTGACCCCGGAGATAGAAGCAGGAGGCCATTATTTAAACTCGGGTAACCAATGCTCTCCTATTAACATTGAAAGGGCTGGTGTCTGCTGGTTGTCTACAGCGGCACATTTATGTGTTTTATTTACTGCCTTGTACCGCATGGCCTCATGCGCAGGGTTCCCGAAAACCAGCTCAGACTGAAACTCAGAAGGCGCCCTTAATATGGATTGATAAGGGGACTCTGTTTGTCTCCACCAGTTGAAGCAGGATGTTAAATTAAAATAAAGGTGATGCCCAAAGCCTGTTCTCTGTTGTTTGAAATGGTTATGTGTGTGTTGGTTGGAGAACGAAATGGATGCAAAACAAAAAAATAAAGCACATTTTGTGGGGGTGGGGTGGGGTGGTGTGGTGTAGTGGGTAACGCTCTGGGCTGGTGACCAGAAGTATGTTGAATCGATGCTCGTGTGGTGCATACCATGAGTTATCACCGTTGTACCTCATATAAGACTACTGGAATTCACTTTGGATAAAAGCATCTGCTAATTAACTATTTATTTATTTTCCGGACTGTGTAAGTACTATAAACATGTTTCGGGTCTGTAAGCTGTTAAGTCTCTTAGGCTCACCAAGGCTGCAATTATTTGTGACCCTGGACCATAAAACCAGTCTTAAGTTGCTGGGGTATATTTGTAGCAATAGCCAAAAATACATTGTATGGGTCAAAATTATTGATTTTTTTTTTATGCCAAAAATCATTAAGTAAAGATCATGTTCCATAAAGATATTTAGAAAATTTCCCACTGTAAATATATCAAAACTTAATTTTTGATTAGTAATATGCATGGGTAAGCACTTCATTTGGACAACTTTAAAGGTGATTTTCTCAATATTTTGATTCTTTGCACCCTCAGATTCCAGATTTTCAAATAGTTGTATCTCGACCAAATATTGTCCTATCCTAACAAACCTACATCAATGGAAAGCTTATTTATTCAGCTTTTATATGGTATATAAATCTCAATTAAAAAAAAATTGACCCTTATGACTGGTTTTGTGGTCCAGGGTCACATTTATGGAAAAAAAAAATGGTGTAACATGATCCTTCAGAAATCATTCTCATAAGCTGGTATAGTGCTTAAAAATATTTCTTTATTATAATCAGTGTTTCTGTTGCTTAATATTTTTGTTCTAACTGTGATAAATTTTTTTAGGATTCTTTGTATAGAAAGTTCAAAAGAATTTTGCATTTATTTGAAATGCAAATCTTGTGTAACAATGTAAAAATCTTTACTACTACTTCTAAAAGTAATTGTAGTTAATATTAATTCTAATAAAGTGTAATAAAAATTAAAAGTATTGCTTATTACTTGCAAGTCTTATGTATAAATGACTAATAATTTACTAATGATTTTCTTTAAAAATCTAATGATGAATTTTTTTCTGAGGAACCCAGATGTAGTTACTTATGGCGGATTGTCCAGGCAGCTCATTTCCACAACCAGAACGTGAATGGTGACCACAGCTGACAAACAGGATTTTTCATTTACATTACATTTACAGTACATTGAATAATTTAGCAGACGCTTTTATCCAAAGCGACTTACAAATGAGGAGCAATCAAAGACTTGAAAATGATAAAGCAATCAAACCAACAAGAGAGCAACAATAAATAAGTGCTATGACAGTACACATTGCAAAGTTGTTTTTTTTATTTTTTTATTTTGTTATAATAAATAAAAAGTAGATAGAAAAGAAATACAATAGATAGCTAGCGTTAGAGGGTCAAGTTGTTATTTTTTTATAATAATTTGAAAGAAAACAAGTAGATATAATAGAAAAAGAATGGAGAATGCTAGTGTTAGAGGGTCAAGGTTTTTTGTTAAATAAATAAAAAACAAGTAGATAAAATAGAAATAGAACAGAGAGTCCTAGTGCTATTTTTCGAGGTAATATTTTCTGTGAACAGTAACTCGCACAAAGCTGTTGTATGGCTTCAGAAGATTTGAAATATTGTGCACAAGTCATATGGATCACTTTCATGATGCTTTTATGGTGCTTTTTGAAGCTTGACACCCACTGCTCCCCATCTACTTTTATTGTATGGAAAAGAGCAGGTCAGACATTCTGCTAAACTGCTTTTTTGATGTTCCACAGGAGAAATATTGTACTGGTTTGGAATGACTTGTGAGTAAACAATCTCAAAAAGTCTCTTTAAGACTATAGTATTCCTTCCAGAAAAAGCAGATATTCTGATGTCCCTTGAGAACAAAGTCTTGTTTTTCCTTCAAATGGAAGAGGGACCTTCATTGAACTCATAAGTCATTTAAAGACAAAGTTGAATAAAGGCTGAGTAAGTGTTCGATGGGGTGACTGCACTTGAATCCTGGTCACTCTTTCTCTTTTATCTGCCCACTTGTTTATGGAGTGAGACACTACTGTCTCAGTATTACAGATGTGTGCTCTGAAAAGATATCAGGCATCCAGCAAAGTCTATCAGCCTGACGCTTCTGTGGCTGACTGAGAAACGGCAGTATTTCTTCATCCCTGTCATCCGTAGGTACATTGATGAATGTACCTTTGCTCTCCTGTTTTGTCAGACACGCTGGCACGCCGAGGGAGATTAGACGAGAATGCAATGTCACCTCTTTAAATAAATATTTATAGTTTCTCATTTTTTAACACTGACAAAGGACAGATGGAATATGGAACAGATAGTAGTAACGTGACTATACACAATGAAGATGCTGACTGAATGATGCTGAATGAGGTGTTGCTGGCTGTTTCATTTAACCAAACTTTTAATTGCTCAGTTACGTTAAAATTTAAAACGTAATGAGTAGACAGTTTTTGGGCAGTAATTTGTACAATATGACTGTAATTTCTCCCTAGTACAAAGTACACTGTCCGCTGAGTCAGGGAGTCCCATTGTCAAAATTGTTCAAGTGCACTGAAAACATCCCAGAATGCACTAGAAAAATGTTTTGGCTGCTTACTATATCACTATATTTCAGCCTCTGAATAGTTTGAAGCTTTGCTTAATTCATGATGCTTTGATACATGATGTCATATGCAGTGTTTTGTTATTATTTATATGCTACTATAATATTTTCATTTAATATTTGTTCTTTTAATATTTTCAGTTTCATTTTAATTTGTTTTTATTTTCAGTTAAATTAAAATCAAGTTAATTTTCTGTCTTTTAAAAACTACTTCTACATAGCTTTCATTTTTATTTCAGTTTTAGTTGTAGTAATTTTATTACTGTTCATTTGTTAGTGTATTTATCAGTGTTTGTCAACAATCATCTCAATTTTGTCAGCTTTTGATTTTAATAATGTATTAGTAAATGTTGAGATTAACATTAACTTAGATTAATTAATACATTAGGTCAATTTTCCATTGTTGGGTCATGTTAGCTAATGTAAACTAATGTTAACAAGTGGAACCATATTGTAAAGCATTAACACAATTAAGTTTAACCTTGTCATCTAATGCTTATATTTTGTTTTATGCCAATTATTGTAAACCGTTTTGAAGAGTTTTAGTTTTAGTTAACAAAAACAACACTGGCCCTATGCCAACTCCTACGTTGCTGGTAAATGAGTCGTATTTAGAGTCCCAACTTTTTTGGGACAATATAGTGATTCACAACTATAGAATAGAATAAGATGCAGCCAAAGTTTCTTTGGTTTTCTGATGAGTTCATATACACAGCTGCTTTTATATCACCACAAACACCCAATTATGCATCAGTGGTTGAGAAAACGGCATTAGACTGGCATTGGAGGGGCTTTTAGAGCTGGTTTATCAGAGATTGCAGCACTCTCCTCTCTTACCCTACTGCGTGATATTGTTACGGACTGTGACTCAAACTGCTACCATGACTTGCAATCAATAACATTAGTGCATTAGAGTGGACTGCTGCAGTGCATTCCTTTTAATTTGTCTTAATGGCTCCATGCATTTAGCAAATTTCTACGTTTGACCATCTCTGCATGTTTTTTTTTGTTGTTTTTTCCTGGAAGCACAGTAGCTACCATTTAATCACACTGGTCTTAACAGCAGTTTTTAAATGGGTGTGAATGTTTTCAAATGGCCAGTGCAACAAGTACTGTGTAAGCTAATGCGTGCTAATTATAGTCATCAGCAAATGTGAATGTAATTGCCTTTTTTTTTACTGTGTATTCAGGTCAAGGGGCATTGATCTTTTTTGGTTGTGTGTACAGGTGTGTTAAAACTGATTTGTTGGAGCTCTTTTTTGCCTTTGGATTGTGATAGGAAACGGAAGTAAATATAATAATAGCTTTTGGTTGTGTAACTTACTCACCAAAGGCATAATTGTGTGTTTGCGGTAACAAGAACATTTAGACACTCTAATGCAGTGGTTCCCAATCCTGGTCCTGGAGAACCCCCAACACTGCACATTTTAGATGTCTCCCTATTCAAACACACCTGATTCAACTCATCAGCTCATTAGTGAAGACTCCAAGACCTCAAATGTGTGTGTCAGATAAGAGAGACACCAAAACCGTGCAGTGTTGGGAGTTCTCCAGGACCAGGATTGGGGAACCACTGCTCTAATGTATAACACAATTTAATTTGAATTTATAAATGCAAACTTTTAGATATGTTTAAAGAAATTTCACCTAAAAATTAACATTTGCTGAAAATTTCCTTGCCCCCAGGCCATCCAAGATGTATTGTGTTTGTTAATCAGAGCAGATTTGGCCAAATCAATGCCAATCGATGCTCTGCAGTGAATGGGTGCCGTCAGAATGAGAGTCCAAACAGCTGATAAAAACATCACAATGATCCACACCACTCCAGTCCATCAATAAACATCTTGTGAAGCAAAAAGCTGTGCATTTGTAAGAAACAAATCCATCATTAAAGAGTTTTAACTTTAAACCATTGCTTCTGCCCAAAATACAAGTCCATAATCCATAATATTGCTTCCGTCAGTGAAAAAGTGCATCCTCTTACAATGCTAAATTTCTCTAAATCTGCTCTGATGAAGAAACAAACTCATCTACATCAGACATGCTGCCTTTTTCATTAAAATCTTAAGAGATAATAAAACCTTGTTATTAACATGAAGCATTAACAAACATCCCTATATAGCTGATATTTAAAGATCAAGTTAAAATAACATATCAAAGAATAGTTATGAAAGATTCGTGCTTGATTTTACTTCTGGATTTGTAAAAAAAAAAAAAAACTTTCTTTGGCAACTGTCAAGTGCTCAATCTCTTTTCCACTCCAGTCAATCATGATTTCTGTGAATAGGTTTGTGATTAAAATGTACCAATCAAAAGTGGAATTCATAATAAGAAAGTACACAGAACATGCAGCTGCTTTAGAAATGGAGTTAAAAAGACTATTTTCAAAGCCATGGGGTGCGTTTTCCCTCAAGATGGAGTGATGGAATGCATCACGATTGGGGGAAAAAGCCCCAAAAACAATAGCTTAATTGATGAAATGTATGATGGGTCCAGAAGTATAATACTTTAGAGACCTGGAATAGACAGTGTCTTTCAGAACTCAGTTCTGGTAATATCTGTGCAGCGGTTTTCTCGGGTCAATACAGGAGGGAGGATATTGTTAGCAAAGCCAGGCATTCTATGTCCACAGGCCTAACGTCGCTTTATGATTTATCAAGCTTAAAAGGTCAGTCCGCCTCACTGTAATTAATTCTGTCTGATTTTATTTGGAGTCTGCATTGGAGAATGTTCTTCATTAGTGGCATGTGTCATTACATTGTTTAGTTTCTCGGCTGGAATGGGAGGGGAGAGGCATTTAATGAGGCATTCATTAAAAGGGAATGGTTTCAGATCATTTGCTATCAAGATGTTATTCATTCTTTGATTTGGAGGACAGATAGACCTCTACAGGCGTGAAGTTATTCTTTCTTGTCTAATTAGCATGGACGAAACCTGTTGTTCGGAGGCAACTCGCCAGCCAGCATCTCAAAGCTGGCAGTTTCCTCCGCATTAGTTGTGACCTCATGTGAAGGCAAGCATCGTTTTGAGAATTAATGCATGAGTATATTTTGTTGTACTCTTTTAATTCAGCTGTGACTCTTTACAGCATTTGATCTTTATTACAAAAATGACCATTTATTACCATTGCAAGAAACTGAGGCCAGACTATTTTCATTTTGCCTACAGCATCTGTTTTTGTCTTTGTTATTGTTGGGTTATTAATGCAGTCCATTTGTTTGCCATCTCTCTAGGGTGCTGTTATACTTAAACACTGTTCAAAATGCTCCTCCATATTTTATATAAAATTTCATCACTGTACTGCAGTATTAAAGACACAAAAGGGGAATGAATTATAGCTGCTGGTGAAATTTGACTCATTGAAATTTTTGGCAGTATATCATTGAAGATGTCTGTACTGAATTTAACTGAATTTAAACCGTTGTTGTTACTATTATTATTATTGTAAATAAGATTAATAATAATAAGTGTATTAGCATTATTAAGTTGTATTTTTATTACTATTATTAACCAATAATAATGAATTCTTTATTAGATTAATATTTTATTTTTAAAACATAATACTGATGATTTTATGCATGTAAGCATGAACTCATTTAAAATTAGAGAAAAGAAAATTAACTCCATTTGCTTCTTTTTTATTATTATTATTATTATCATCATCATCATCATCATTAATTACTTTTGTATTTATTTTTGTTTTTCTTTTTACAATTTTTAAAAGTTTTTTTTTATGTATTATTTTATATTTATACAGCCTTTTCATTCAGTTTATCCTTACAGCTAAAATAGATGAGATTAAAAGATGATTTTGTTATATGTTAACAGTTGTCATCAGCTGCTCATTTATCCTCTCTCTCATCATTTTCTGGTGTTTGATCACGTCTGTTGCTTCATTTTGAGAGCACTGATGACTGTTAAATATTATTTATGTTCCTATGGAAACTGTGAACTCTCATAGGTCCAGACGTATTCCTCCGGCTAATCTAACTGTCTGAGAAATTATAAGATTGTTATCTTTCCAGATAGTGTTCTTGTTAAACCTTTTGTATCTAAAGGGGCACAACAATTTGACCTTCTCCCTCATCCAACCTAAAGTTTTCCATTCTAAATAGCCTGCAAGCTGTTCAACAGACCAGATCCAAAATGATTCAGCTGTGTGATTATGTCAAAGCATGACCTTTTTTCCCGGATTGGCTTTGACCTTTTTGAACGTCCACGAACGATCGCGGACGGTTTAAACCCAGGCACCTCAATGACATGTGATAAAGCCCTCCTCTTCTCCACCAGTCTCTCACCCAATACCTGATCTAACACCGTGGAGGTCACAGCACTAATGGCACGAAGGGCGGGCTGTGTTTTCCACAGCCTGCGGCGCTCCGGAGAGGCCGGAGATTTGAAACAATCTGCTGCCTCCTGTCTGCTGAGACACTGGCATAAGTAAGGGGGCAGGAAGTATATGCTAATCATGCCTTATCCTCTTTATTTTTAGAGCTGATCTCCTCTGAGTGCTCTCTCTCTCTCTCCCTCTTCTGATCTGTTTCGATGAGGAATACGATGAGTCACAGGAAGGCAAATGAATGTTAACCTGGCACAAAACCACACTAGGCATGAGCTATATGAGATGTGTTTTCCCTTCAGAGGACAAACACTGATTTGTAATGTCCTCTATGAAAGGCTAAAACATCAATTCTTAGGGCAGCAGGCAAAGTATCTGTAGGATGCCTTTGTCCTTACATGATTCAATTAAACAGTATTAAGTTACTTGCGCTAGCCAGGTCTTACTGCTGAGCTGCTACAGGCAAAAAAGTGTCTGCGCACATTTGATCTGCTTTAATGTTCGTTCACATTGTGTATTTCTTTTTATAGGCCGTTTAATATATAGCAGTGACATTAAACATGCCATTTTTATGAAGACGATCCTCGCTTGGGCTTCACATCTGTGACAGAGGTGTCAGATTTAAGAATGCCGCATAGTTGTATAATCCACGCACTGTAATCTTGTTAAAGCTGGCACAGTATTTGAGCTGTAGGCAAATTGATGACAGTTCCTCTTGAAATGATTGTCTTGCATTGAATTAAGAATAACCACTAGTCCAGATTGGATGACATTCTTTTTTCTTGTCTTAAACTTAGTCATAGTTTGATTATTCACTTTGCAAGTGCTGCAAAATGATTTGGTTATTTGAACAAAGTACCAGCCGCCTAATCTTCATTAGAACGGGAATAGTTATCAGTTCTGTCTGTTTAACCAATGCTTGATGGTGTTAATTAGATTCAGAACCGGTTGGTAAGTGCACTAAATTAATATTTATGAGGAGAGAATTCATTAACTAAGCCTTGGCAAACATCACGAATCTACACGATTCACTCTACGCGATTGACCGTCCACGACATTGTTCTCATTCCAACTGTCAGATAAAATTGACAGCGTCGGCATACTAAACCTGCATAGAGAGACTCTCTCCAAGATAATCAAGCCCCAATCACAATTATTCCAGTAAGTTCAATATCCATTACATTTCCTCGCCTGTTATTATCGCCTTGCCTCTTCAAGCAGATCTGATCATCATCTGATTTTGTGTGTAACAGCTTTCCCAGTTCATTGAAGTTTCATTTGCTGTTCCATGGCCTTCCAGCTTGACATCCTCAATTCTTGATCTGAATTTAAATGCAAATGACATGTTTCCCCATTGGAGTTGGTTTTATCGGAGGATTGACACCGGGGCGTCTGATGCTTAAGCTGTAATGGATGGCAGGAATGTTGGTGCCAAAGCACTACCTTCAATAATACCTCAATGTTTGTTCACAGCAGGCATTTTTTTTGATGTTAGAATGGCTGGCTTGTTCCCGTACTGCATTCCCTCTACTCCCATCACATCAGTTTTTGATGGAGCCTCAACATCAAAAGTTATCTTCAAAATACAGGCCGTCAGCGGCATATCCAATGCTTTTCTTATATCCAATGCCTTTCTTACGTTAATACTCTATGTAGAGTCTTAACAGAGCTTGTTCCATCTAACTCTCAAATGCAGGCAAGATTTAGATTTAAATAAGCTTTTTTAGTGTGTGTGTGTGTGTGTGTGTGTGTGTGTTCATGCATGGTTGCTGTTTGACTCTAAAGGACTTGTATTGGTAATTTAGCATGAGTATTTGTAACTGGCCAGGTGTGCGCCAGAGGTATTGAATCTTCAGTGCTGGCAGGAAGAGAGTTTAGAGACTTGGAACTTCCTCCAAAGACCAGCTCACAGGAGACTCTGAGCTATATTATTAATGGAATGTCCTTAGTTGGACTAGGACCAGCTTCAACTGGTTTTTGTGGAATCTGCTATAAGGCGATCTTTGGTTTTGGGGGAAGGAAGTTTCGCTAACCTGTGCTATGGTCTAATTGAGCGACATTCATTAAGCAAGGTTCAGTGAAACATGTTCAGTTTAATAAATAAAGGCCTGTAACCAAATAATAGTAATTCATTAACCTCAAATGCCTCTTTTACCTTCATTTATTCTGCTTTGATGCATTCAGCGATATTGTCACAGATCAGCTCAATTAAATTTATAATTTTGTGCGTCAATTAGCATGCGTGGACAGCCTTTATTATCTTTGAGTGTGCTGATTAGTATGGACGTAAATGTGACTGATGAACAGGTGCATTCTAATAATCAACCCAACACAAAGGCTTTGAAATTACCAATATGCCCCTAGCTAAGCGTAATGAATTAAACACAATCCATAGCTTCCAGACACGGTTTATCATTTTTTTTACCCTACTATTGTCTGTCTCTGTCTGAAAATCCATTTTATACAATCCAAAATGTGATAGAATTGGCTGAAATTAATTCCTGCTCTGTTAACAAAGGGGTGTTTATGACTACTATGAGATCTTCCTCCAGTTATTTTTTCACATGTACACTACTTGTCAAAAGTTTAGAAGAATAATTAAGAATTAAGAAATGTCTCTTATGCTCACCAAGGCTGCATTTATTTGATCAATGTAAAATGTAAAATACAATATTATGCTGTTTATTTATTTTACAGTTTAAAATAACTGTTTTCTACATAAATATATTTTAAATTCTAATTTATTCTTGTGGTGGCAAGGCTAAATTTTCAGTGTCACATGATTCTTTAGAAATCATTCTTATATACAGATTTGATACTCTATCATCATCAATTATTTTTGGGGCCCAATTATTATTATTTTTTTTAAAGATTTATTTTTGGCATTTTCGCTTCTGTTATGGTAGGACAGATCAGAAGTAACAGGAAGCGAAGTGGGAGAGAGATAGGGGGCGGGATTGGGATTTTTACTGCATAATATTTTTGTAGAAACTGTAATACAAACGTGATACATCTTATACAGAGCCGATCCTCCCTATACGCAAAATATGCAAGCTGTGTAGGGCCCCCGAAACACCAGGAGTGAAAAATCCAGACTAAAAAAACGAGTTGAAAGCATACCGATAGGCCTGTCACGATAACATCTTTTTGTTGTGTGATATATTGCCACAGAAATAATTGCGATAAGCGATATTATTGTCATTTTAAAGACCATTTTATGCCACTGAATATACAGTATAATCATAATGTAACAGCATAAAAATGCAAGAAGGCCAACACACTTCCAAATTACAACAATCTTTTAATTCTTAAGAATATTTAGATCATGGAAATTAAGTATCAAAATATTAGATACCTTAAAAAACTTGAATAAATAGTAAATAAACATTTTCTAACAAAAACTGCAAAGTAACAAGTAGAAAAAAAGAAAAATGCACAAAGAACTTGTATGGAGATTCTCCATCTACAGATTTTTCCCTGACCTTCTTTTCTCTATAAATTAAGGGTGCACACTATTGCTGAAAAACACAATCCCTATTTAGCAGTCAGATGTCCGTATGCACAAAGGCACAGATCCCTAAACAAGGCCATATCTGCAGATGAAACTTTGTTTGTAGAAGCATTTTTTTTAAATTTTGATTATTGTGACAGGCCTACATACCGAGCCGCGGAAGAGACACTGTTTCTCAAGCGCTTTTTGCGAGCGCGATTCCAGACGGAGTGAAACACGGTCAAATGCGTTTCATTCATTCGTTCATAACCACTCAAACCCCACTGCCCCCCAGGGCCCCCAGAAGTTTAGGATCAGCACTGATCTTATAAATGTCCTTACTGTCACAGTGCGTCCTTGGTAAATAGAAGTATTCCTTCCTTCCTTCCTTCCTTTTTTCCTTCCTTTCTTTCCCCAAACTTTTGAATTATAGCATATCATGGTTTCTACAGCAAATCTGTTTTTAACATTAATAATAATAAATGTTTCTTGACCTCTAAATCAGACTATAAATGCAGCTTTAGTGAGCATAAGAGACTTCTTTAAAAAAAAAAAAAAAAAATTTAAATTCAACATTTTTATTCAGATTTAGTTTCACATCAGAAACATATATCACAATTCACAGTTCCAAAGAACTATGTACAAACAGATGCCATGAAGCTGTCCACTTGTACCAACGGTTCGTTTAAACTGTGATATTTCACACTATTACTGTTTTTACTGTATTTTTGATCAAATAAATGCAGACTTGTTGAGCATAAAAGATTTTAAAAAAAAAAAAAAAAATTCTTAATTATTTCAAACTTCTGACCGGTAATGTAAATGTCACATTTGCTAGTTAAGGCACTACACTTCACATCAGAGTCATTAAAGTCATTAAGGACTAGACTTGAAGGCGTCCAATGTATTTTGGTAACCTTATACTGCTGATACAGTTTATCCTGTTAATCGATCTGAAACGGACTCTAGTCTCACACCAGCAAAATCCTGAATGATTTATGTCAAAAGAGCCACATCTGGATCACTGAAGTGCCTCTGTAATTGCAACGTCAGTGATCACAGATATCAAGGCAAGCGGTATCGATCGAACACTGTCAAGCAAACGCGCCAGTCCTCAAACCAGGGTCAGTTCGATATCTGACTAATAAGAGCTCGGGCTCTGGAATATGTGAAGGGTGATAGGATGAAAAGAGGCAAGTGAAGCCCATTTGTCTTTTTTTACCCCATTAGACGCATGATTCCAAACAACACTGACCCGTGTTTGACTTGTTCATACCCAACCATACACGCACATAATTGTTCCTGTTAAGTTTTGATATGGTTGACATATTTCTAAAGGGGGTTGCTGGTGGTTTTGCTTGCCCTTTATCAAGACCCTGTGGTGATGCACAGGAACCAGAGACGAGGATGTGTAGTAAACAGCTCTCCCTCGGAGTCTTCTATTCTCTGCTCGGTGAGTAATGAGTCCTCAGGCCCTGTTGGCTAATTAAACCTGACATCACACCACAATTTGCTCTCTCTGACTGCTTCCTGCTGGCCTCCATGAACTCACTGGTCACTTTTCACATGGAATCAGCTAATTGTACATCTACTGTAAGAAAAAATGGCATAGCCTGTCACTGCAGTGCTTTAGTGAACTCTAAATGGTGCATGTTAAGACACTTTGAAGTACAAATATGTGTACTTTAGGTCGCAATATGTTCACTGTAAAAAACAAAACAAAACATTTTTTCTTTTTTAAGATCGCAGTAATTTTTACAAGAAAATACTATTTCAGTCTTTCTATGTGTTATTTGCCATTTCTCTGTAATTATAATATAAAATAATAATTTACTAGCTATTTCATAATCAAACTAAATCGTACACCAAGTTACCCTTTAGATATTAATGTGTGCCTTTAAAGAGCAGTTCACAGAAAAAAATGAAAATTCTGTCATCATTTATTCACGCTCTTGTCATTCCAGACCTATATGACTTTCTTCTGTAGAACACTTCAGTGAAAGTCACTGGAGACTTTTTTTTTGGATGCCATTGACTCTCACTGTGTGGACAAAACCACTTGAAACATTCCTTAATATCGTCTTTTATTCTGTAGAAGACAGTAAATGCACCGATTATACTCACACCAATGTTCTTTTTCGTTAATCGCTTAGGGGTAAGAAGTTTGAAATACTTTTGCAGTGATATATGGTTAGCGAATATCCCAACGCCACCCAGACTGCTGAGAAAGACAGATGAATATGTAAATATGTGCTATGCGCTTTCCTCTCAGTAACTAAATAAACACACAACAGAAATGACAGTGGTGAGAAAGCATCAGATCATAGCGATGTGTTTGATATGTTTACATCAACTCTGCAATTTGGCACTCCAGTCAAGTCACATCACATTTATTTATATAGTGCTTTATAGAACAGATTGCTTTAAAGCAGCTTTCATCTCATCAAAGAGGGCAGAGCCACAGGCATACCTTCCTATTACGTAATTATCACGGACCAATGGTAGTTGGAAGGTGTTTACCAGCTGAAGCGAATTTTCTGGGAAGTTTGCTTTGGCAGCTGTTTTGAACTCCAAACGAATTTCATTTTGACCTGTTTTGTTCAAAATTATATCATATCAGCTCGCTTTTTCAATTTCGCTTAAAGCATACCGGGCCTTTAGGCGAATAAATGATTACATGGAATTTTGGTTGAACTATACCTTTAAAGGGGTCCTATTATGCTCTTTTACAAAGTCTTGATTTTGTTTTGGGGGTGTACTAGAACAGGCTCTAATACTAGGTTGTTCGAAAAACACATTATTTTTCACATATTGTACATTATTACAACACCTCTCTCCCCAGTCTGGCATGAACAGCTCGAATAGTTCCTGTATCAAATAAAGGCCCGCCTTCTGAAAAACGAAATGTGTTGTGATTGGTTAGCTGGGCCAGTGTGTGTTGTGATTGGCAGCACTCGGCGCCTGGTTGGGAAATGTCATGCTTACTATAGCCGCCTGCGAGCTTCAGTGTAAATATTGTGTCAAAATCAAATAAATTTGAGCACGATTTAAACCCGGATTATTGTAACCACTCTAAGTTCGTCTGCCTTGGGAAAGCTAGTGTGTCTCTGACATTGTGATAATACTCGTTGCTTTCTCTAGTGCAGCTCAACCAGATCTCATCCCATTCGTCGATCTTTGTGATATCACAAATCCCAGAAAATATGCGTTGTAGTCCAAACGAGTCATTCGTTGTAGTTTTTGAAAAGTGATTTCTGTTAAATAAAATATCTCCTTTTGAAGTGGACTTTGAGCTTTGTAACTCTGCAGATCTTTTTTATGCTCAAACAGCAACATTACAGTCTAACTAAAGTTGAAAGTGTGAAAAAGCATAATAGGACCCCTTTAAGGTGCCAATATGTTCACCCTTTAGGGGTAAATAAGATCCAAAGATCTAGTTCTGAGGGAACTTTCCCACAACAAGCTGTTGTACTAAAGATACAATTTTGCTCAGACACTGTGTGGGGATGTAGTTAGTTTCATTTAGCCAGACATTTAGCTAAAATTGCGAAGACATTTAAGATTATGATGTTTGTCTGAGCATGATGAAAAGTGACCAGTCAGAGTTTTTTTTTCTTACATGTCATTTATTCACATGATTTTGCAACACAGAAGTCCTTTTCTGTGACTGTAAGCAAGACTTTATCTTTATTAGCCAAAAAGAATACTAAGTGCAGTAAACAGTAAATCTATTTGCACTATAAACCAGTGTGTTTATGGTTACAATAATAAAATACTATGATAAGAAATTCCAGTTTGCAATATTAAGCAGCATAATGTTTTTGTACAGCTAAAATAAACGGAAGTGGGTAACACTGGAAGCCTTGCAGATTCAAGTTACAAACAGCTTCTGAGGTTAAAAATATGGTTTATACGAAATAGTGGATTCAATTCTGTTTGTAAATATCAAGTTTATTTGCTACTATGTCTCTCAGTCACCATTTGCTTTCACTAACCTGGCAAATCCAGAATAGTTATTTCTTATAAACTTATGCATAGGACCAGCCAATCAGGTGGGAACTGCAGATTTCAGCCAGCTCTTGCCATTTTTGTGTGTTATATGCATCCAGACGGTCAGTAAACACACGGTGGGTGGTCTGTGGGTGAGCCGTCTGAGGCTGAGACTAGGATGAAGTCTGACTGCAGAATCTTAGTCTTGCTCACAGAATAGGAGCAGATTTCTGTGTGTTTGGGGTTTCCTTTCTCCACAGTCTCCACAGACGTAGATTTGTGGGTGCGCGTGCTCTGACTTTAGTTTATGCGATTTCTCCGCAGCAGGAGGTGTGCACCGTGTGTGGCTGAAGCTCCATGACTCCTTTGGGGGAGATGTGTTTTGTGAAGAGTCGTGCTAAGCTCTTGTGTGATACTCTCTTGTAGACGAATCGTGCTTTGTTGTCATCAAAGCATGTTGTCATCGCTTGTTCCTTTATGAAGCTTGAGGGTGTGAATCCGGTTTCATTATTGAGAGGGATCTGTGCGTGCTGTCGGGTTGCTTTCCCTCTTTTCTTAGGGAGGTCTTCATGTGTCAGATCTACCTGAATTGCTTTACTTGTTTCAGGTGAAGCGTGACTGAGAGAATTTGAGTTTTATCTGGGGATGCTTTGACAGCCAAGCAGGAAAGAGGAGGACAGACTTAAGAAGGATTGCAGTCAGCAACCAACATGTCAGCTGTACAAATGCAGACAGAACGTTAGCATGTGCTTTTACATACACTCGTTGGTTACAATTTACAATAAGGTTCCATAGGTCAGCAATAATGCATTAATTAATTTCAGTGGTCCTGTTGTGTAATGATAATAATTAAAATATGCCAGTATATGCCAGTATTTTTAAATTTAAACATGTGTAGCCAGTGCATTGTATCAAAATTATTCATTTAAATTACAGTTTGACAGTCATTTTTTTTATTCTGTTTATTATATTATTGATGTAACATTTAAAAGAAATGTTCATGGTTCAGTACAAGTTAAGTTCAGTCCATGGTGTTTCATATTATCAGTTACCATAGAAGCTATTTATTTATTTTTTTTTTTTGCACCAATTTATTAAACTGTAAGCCACTTAAAATGATAGAACAGGGCTTAGTCAATCAATGTTAAATACTCATTGTTTATAGTCAGAAAACTTAAATATAATTCTTGTTAACATGAGACTAGTTTGCTAGAATATTCAGTTTTCTCGTGAAATCTTAACTTCGCATGATGATATATCACTGTTAAAGCTTATAAACCTGGTAATCTGGTTTTTACCTGATACACAAGTACCTTTACAAATCAAATACTATATATGTTTTTAAACAGGAATACATTTAAGTAATTTAGCCAAATATGAGCTTCACAGTTCAGCCTGTTTTCTTCCATTTAAAAGTCCCTCACTGTAACACTGGAATTTGCCTTTTAAAAGAACAAGAGAAAAGTCGAAAGTATTTTCCATGGTAATTGTTATTGTGCATTGAATGCTGTCAATTGTATTGAACCTGGAACATTTCTTTAACACAGCACTCAGAGACATGGCCATTGGAAACTATCGATCTAAACAATGGATCCACATCATTGTTCTCTGACAAATGGGTTTATTAAGATGCTCTGTGCTTGCCAGCATTTACGAGTCCATTAAACAGCATATACTCATAATGGCATACCATATTCATCTATTTTACTGTCAAATTAAGACAAAAACTGTGCCCTTTGAAGTGAGTCCTTGATAAACAATGCAAATGTTAATTGCTGTGGCCTCATATGCTGAAAGATTTTGTTTTTCTCGGGGTAACTACTTCTGTGTGGTCACATACCAGTGAAGGTAGTGATGGTTTGCTAAAGCAAGAAGATATTACATTGCAGTAATAGAATTTTATTTAATTTTCTGTAGTGCAGAATTCAATTGTGCAGTCACACATGCATTGTATATTTTAATAGCTTTGAAGGAGGAACATCTAGACTAGGTTTCAGAGTCAGACTGACCCGTTTAATAAAATAGTTATTTTAAGTTATTTTGAACAGCCATGCTATCCATTTTAATAGTAAATTACAGTATTTAAAGGTCTTCAAGGTGTTGAAGGTACTTTCTCTTTTGGTGAAAAAGCAGTTCTGCAAGTATTTTAGCAGGAGGTTGAAAAGCTTGAAAAGGCACTTCACATATCTTTTAGAAAGTTTATAAAGCTTTAAACTCTAGCTGTAATATTGGCTGTGACCTCCATAATGCAGTTTGCCAGTGCAATACTAATCAATACTGAGAGCACAAAGCAAATGGAAAAATATTATTTACAGGAACATTGTTTTTTGAAGAGTCATCACTCAGCCCAAGAGCACTATGCAAAAAATAAATAAAAAAATGGCTTCAGAAAGTTTGCCCTTATTATGTCAGAAGAAATGGGGGAAAACCCAGTGTCACATTCATCCACTTCACCCAGCCTGAAGAAATCAGACAAAGTGAGAAGGCTTCATTCATTTTAAATGAAAGATAAACTACGAAAAAAATAAAATAAATAAATATATATATATATATATATTTTTTTCAGTAACTTACGAAACATACTGTGGTTGCTCATGTGCATCACACCTTTGAGGTCTACTGTGCACCTGAAGGTTTTGGAGCAGGTGTTGCTTTTTGATCAAGAAATGAGTTTGGAGAGTAAAGCACTCCCTCTGCATGTGGGTGATAAGTGCATACTGCTGGAAATGAGATAGAAAGGGCCATAAATTGGATGCATATGGAGAAGGAGAATGATAGATGGAAGTGTGCATGCATTAGTATGCCTCTGAATGACGTGCTCTTGAGGAATAATCCTGCACACTGTTGTGATGGTCATCTCCTAAAAAAATATTCCAAGTTAAGCTAAATACACAGCATTTGAGGCTTAATGTTGATTAATTTACACTTGTACCCCATAATTAAAACAAATAGGCTAAAGGCAGCATAATCATAACAATGTTTTTTCCATGACAATAATGCTAAAAGCCTAAAAGGACAGTAAAATGATTATTTGAAAAGCTTTACAACTCACAGATTTTAACTGAAGAATTGTTGTAAGTTGTTTCATATATAATAAGCTTCACATTTTTGTTTTGACTGAAAAAATTGGTCCCGTTTACTTTTATTGTGAGTGTAAATGTTTGAAATTATTTATTTAGAAAATGAGAAAGGCAATTTTTTTTTGTGGTAATCAACATCATGCCACAAATGCTATTGACTGAGCTTAACTTGTATTGAATCCAGCATCTCTTCCTTTTTGAATTCATCTAAGCAGCTCCTTTCTCTTGCAGTTCTTCTAGTGGAAATTGTATTCAGCACTTTTTTTGTGTGATTTTGAGGTGAAAATAGAACATTTTAAATGGAACTAAATGGTTTTAATTACATCTCATCATTTTAAATACAAGGGAGTATTTTAATTAGAGAAGGCGTCTCATGCTCTTCTCTTTCCAGGGGGAGTGCGCTCTGTAACACCAAAGCAATTTGTTCTTGCTCTGCCTCCATTTCTCATCCCCAAAACGTTTTTCTGAGTGCAGTGAAATTAATACAGGGAGGAAATGTTGGTGGGGTTTTAATAAGATGGGCAGAAGGCTCTGCATAGGCCCTGACAACACCACAACACACGCTTTTAAGATTACTTGAAATGTTCTAAATACATTTTCCCCTTTCTCTTTCTTTTGCTTATAGAAATACTTTGTATCCACTATATTTTTTGCTCTTGCCTGAAGTTAAAACAAGTTTGAGGCTCTATTATTAAACGTAACCAAAATGACGGGCAGTTGACAGTAGGGGTGTGCGATATTAACAAAAAATAATATCTCGATATTTTCTGGGATTTTATCGATAACGATAATTAGACGATATTTTGCTGAGTGTGTTATTGTGCTGATATCTTAAGGACTGCCGTGGACAGCTGACTTGATATTCTTCATATTCTGTGCAGTGGTCAGTTCACACTGATAGAAATAAATCTTTTCCAATAAGTTTTAACTGATTTTTACATTTTATGGGCATTTTGACCTTTATAAAGCCTTTTTTTTCTAAAAGTGTCCATTATCTTTTGAATACTGATATTTGAAATTATTTAAATAATAAAAGATACTCTGAATGTGAAATTAAAACTGCCAGTAGGTGGCAGCAAGTGACTGTTAATAAGTGAGTCAAAGCGATTGAACCGAATTCATTCAGGAACAATACAGCGTCATGTTGCTCAGAGACGCAAAACAGCGCTGTGGTTGTGTTCGGAATTATTTTTTGTTGTCGAAATAGCGCAAAAACAGGACATATGATGTCTAAAGCGTAAGTCTCTTAATTAACTTGTTTATTGAACTGTTGTAAAAAAATCACTATCACATTTGTAATCATTGTCATTTTTGGAGGGAAAAAACGGCACATTTCGTGTGAAATTGATTAACTAGGCTATTTGAAGTGGTATAAATATATACATTTTCTGCCCCCATGTCTTGAATTTGTGATCATTCTAAACGTATTGTAATAGACTGGATCATCAGCACTCTAAATGCGCACACGCACTAGTCTAGACTTCACGTAATGTATGCGTGCGCTCTGTAGGGGTCTTTTGAACGTTTTTTGCAAAATACTCTATAATGTCAAATCGCACATCGTTAAAACAATTACGATATTATCGCAAACGATATATATCGCACACCCCTAGTTGACAGATCTGTGAGCGAGAGAGACAGCCTTTGAGAGTGTGTCTGGCGGTGAATGGAGGAAGACCCCTTCACTTATTTCCTCTGATGTACTGTAAGATTTACAGGATTTATTGCTCTTTGATTTGAGATATAGGCTTTCATCAAATATGGATGCCATTCCTTGGCAATCTTAAATTGGATTTATGATTAAGAATAGCCAAGTTATCACCATCTGTCCTCAGAAAGTGACATTAAGACTGAAATCCTTTTACTGCTGATTGGGAAATGATGATTGCTAGGATTAATTAATTACTCTGTAACAGGCACGTGTACAGGTAGGGCTCAACCTGTGCAGAGCACATGCCCTTTTTTGTCCTTACACTCCGAAGTGCCCTTTTTCTTTTCTTTTTTTTTATATATATATTATATGTCATTAGATTTTTCAATAAATGAATGAATAAATAAATAAATTCTTACCCCACATTTTTGAATGGCAACATATTACATTATATATTGTATTTTCTAATGTGATTATCTATATTTATATTAATGTATTATATATTGTATTGTTTTAAAATAAAAAAAATTATTTGAGAGAGATATATATATATATATACATATCTCTGATCATTTCTTCATTACATTTAAACTACATTTTGCTACCTGTGTGCCACCACCTTTTGCCCCTCAAAAGGTCTGTGCACGGCCCTGCTCTGTAATATGTAAGGGTGGAAAGTAAGATGAGACGTTCCAGCTGCCAGAATTGTTCTGTTATTGCCTTTGTGGCTCTTATTCTCCAGTTCCAGAGAAGAGATTTTAGAATGAAAAAACTCAGTAGTATAACATAATGCATTGCTCCTAAATGGCTCCTTGAAAATTTTGGCCTGTAGTGTATGTCTAAGAACATATTCTGCTTTCATAAGGTGGCAGAATACAGTTGGTGGATTTCTTTTCGACTCCTAAATATGGTTCCGTTTACACACACAGTTCACTTATGAACATGAACATTATGTAACCGAACTGATGGTTTGAAATTTTTCAATTGTATCTTGCATGTATTGCATTGTTTTATGTTGAGTTCTAGAAGATATGAGCTGTGTATCATTTGAAGATTTTAGATCCATTCACAGCTGATATGAACTTGTGCCTCTATTGCACTTGTTTATTAAATAAAGTTGTGTCAGCTATTTCCTGTAAATCTCTGCCTTTAATAATTCCTTTAATTACTGTCGCTGTGGTTACAGGTGCTATTCACCACTATCTGGGAATGGTTATTTGGATATATTTCGGTTATGGTTATTTGGATTAATTATATTATTTGGATAATATATCATATTTCGATCCACTCATGTAAGTTGTTGTATGAACAGTACCATTCAAAAATCAAACCTGTTATCATTACAGTTGTCAATGAACAGGCCAATGCACACACTTTCATGTGTTTTTTTGAAAGAAAATGTTTTTTTCTCTAAAACTATTGACTTATTTAAATGACAAAAATGTAGCAATGTCAGACAATTGTAAAATCACACATAGCAGCATTTTGTATGCTACGTATGCTAAGTATTTAAACATGGCCCAGATTATGGTAACAGTGTTGTAATAATTGCATTTTCCATTAGAAAATACAGTTCACTTTATGGATTTCATCTATTTTTTTAGGTGAAAGAACTGAATACCTTGTTTCTATAATTGCCTTCGATTAATTAATTAATTAATTCACATTTAAATCACATTTTGATGTGCTCAGCATGTCGGAAAATAAGTTTCTGTTCTTTGAATATCTGATGATTGCTCTTTAAAGGACAAGCTGTCCTTGTGATAATTCAGGCTTCCCATGTTCCCTTACTGTATCCTCACACCATGGTGTCTTTTACTCCATAGGCAGTGCACTCAATGCCCTCTTGCTGTAAAAACAGGCTATTTAAAAGGATACCTGTGTGATGTGCTCTTGTTATTCCTCTTTGCTCTGCAGACGAACAGTTTGTCTCTATATAAAGCAGAACGATGCACAGACCGCCTCACATGGGCGGCACTCACTCTTGACCTGCGCACCCTCGACTCAATCAGAAAATTCATGAGCCTTGTCCACTCCATCAAAAACTATTAGGGCAACACTCCAGCGGCTAATGGCCTGTCATCATTGTCACTGGCTCCACTAAGTCACTCATCTATATATATAAAAAAAAATCATATCTAAAGTGAAATTACAGAGTGAAATTGCTGTCTAGAGCACTTGCAATTTACAGAAATGGAAAAGAATTGGCCAGCTGGGCTTGTGCTTAATATGATACATCTGCTAATCAAGAGTGGCTTTTGTCAAAGCACATCTGAAACCTTTGAATTGTTATTCCCTAAAATCCCCAGTGGAGAGAACCGCTGACCCTGTACTGTGGCGTAAGTGGAAGAGTTAGCTTGACCTTGAAAACTCTTTTCAGTTAAACGGCCAACCGAAATGTGTCTGAATATCAGATTTCAGCACATAAGGGCGGCAGCAGCCGTGGGTGTCAGACTGAATGAGACAGAACTACAGCTGAGTCTGTGAGTGGGAGACGGGCTAATGTGCCGGACGGAGGGTTTCAGCACGATTGAGCAGCTTGTGGTTCCCACATGACTGCGATGACCACTGCCCTTTTCCCTTTGGGGGGGGAGCGTTTTTATATGCATTGGTTTTACATTATATATTAATATATTTAAAAATGTAATTTATTCTTGTCATACCAAAGCTGAATTTCCAGCAGCCATTACTCCGGTTTTCAGAGTCACATGATCCTTCAGAATCATTATAATATGATGATTTGGTGCTCAAGAAACATTTCCTATTGTTATCAATTAATAAGTGAATAAATAAATAATAAGCAAATTAAATAATTCTTACCCTACAGATTTATATTCATATAAATGTATTATATTTTAAATATATTATTATATTTTAAAATATGTAATATATATTGAACTATTATTTTTTCAATATAAGGCTATCTATCTATCTATCTATCTGTCTATCTATCTATCTATCTATGAAAATAATAATAATAATAATAATAATAAGTGCACAAAGTTAACAGTAAATAAATGTGCAAAATACTAGCGTAAATGTTGCTCATTGTCTTTGTAGGCTCCATGCAGAGCTGTAAAGGTCTATAATGGTAATTTAATAACAGATTATATAACCCATGACTATGTTTAAAATGGATTAGATAAACAAATGGCAGGATGTTTGTGCAGAAGCGGTTGTTCTCAAGCCAATCAGTCTCTGTCTCCAAATGAGCCATCGGGTGGAAAGATGGTGCACAGTTACTGCATCATGCAGCTGCCCTGGAGACAGATCAACTTCATAATTGAATGCCCTCTCCTACAGCTCCCGCGTTGGACTCCAGGGTTGGAGGTCTGCTGCCATGCGATTGCAGTTTACTCTCTGCTTCGCCTCTCGTGTTGACAGAGATACCCAATAATGTACTGCATCTATAAGAAAGTCTTAATTAAATGTGGTCTCCTCCCCTTACAGAGATGAGGAACTTCAATGAGGCAGAAGCGAGACGTGATTTACTCAAACCTTGACTTGGTAATCCATTTAATTTTCCTTCACATTAAGTTTTAAATGCTGAAACACTCTGAGCGGTGTCACTTTATTTGTCAATAAAGGCTCAGAGCAGCAGAGACAGATGAAGGCCTGAGGTGGTGGGATGTTGTTTTGAACGAACGGCCTGCAGTTGGAACAATTTCGTGCTGCATATTTCAGTTTCTCTGTTTTCTGTTTACTGAAGATGATTATGCACCTTACATGTTCAAACAGAGTCAATTACTGTTTTCACTTGGCATGCTGTCATATTAATTTGAGTCTCTAAGTACAGTGCTCATAATGGGGTCATCTGAACCTAGCAATTTGAACTGTTCGGCGGAGAATGAGCCTCCTCTTGTTCTCGTGTTGTTTTACTGGGGTTGAGGAGGGAGAGAGAGGGGAACTGGCTCAAAGGCAAGTGGCATTCTTTCTCTTCTCCAGGCATTGTTTGTGGTTTGGGATTTCAAAGTGTTTTATCAGCACAAGGCAAAGCGCTTGTGTGAAATTTGCTGTGCGGACTCTGAGATTGGAGGTGGAAAAGCTGCATTCTTCTTAGATATGTGTGGCTAAAGGGCGTGAGTTTCCACCAGCTTTGACTCACAAGCAATGTATTTCTTTATTTCAAAGAAAAACCCTATTGATTTGAATCTTAAGGGGCTTCAGTCCCGGAAAAGGGTTTTCATGTTATTTGTCTATTTAACAGCCCATTATAAGAGAAGTCTTTGAAGTGAGAAATTTCATGTAAAGTACATGAAGGACTGTACCTATAGAAGGGGATTCACTTTCCATTTCTGTCTATTTAATTAGAAGCTCATAATGAATTCTTGAAATGTTTGTCACTCTAAAATGCACAGGACTTTCTGTCAGTATATATATATAGGCTATAGGGCTGGGCGATATGGGCAAAAATTCATATCTCTGTATTTTTTGGCCGATTTGCGATATACGGTATATATCTCGGTATTTTCGTTTTTGTATTTGGATTAAAAAAATCTGTATTTAATATACTGTCAGAGCATCTGACGGGCCGAGCTGCTTATAAGCTAGTTTATAAACTAATATGCGAAACAAAACTATAAACTATGTCGTACCAGTTTTAAAGGCCTTAATATGAAGCTTGTCACATGTTTAGAGCAAACTGGATTATGCACTTTCTCCGCAGCAGCTCAGTCTGTGTCCTCCGCTATATTTTCAGATGCGCTG
>NW_015558646.1:1272253-1274026 GCF_001515605.1 Sinocyclocheilus anshuiensis
ATATACCGCCCAGCCCTAATATGCAATATATATATATATATATATATATATATGTATGTATGTGTGTTTGTATGTGCATGTGTGTGTTTGTGTATATAATATTTATTTTTTCTTAATATTTATTTAATATTTTTGTGCAAAGCAAGATACATTTTCCCCATGGTTCTTTGATTAATAGAAAGTTTAAAAGACCACCATTTATCTGAAATAGAAAACTTTACGTTGCATCGTTATTTACATCTTAAAGTCCCCATGAAATCAAAATTAAAGTTTTTTGGGCGTTAGTATCAATATGATAGTCTTAAGGTTATCTATAAGGCAGTGCACGCGAACCGTGGCAGCACGCACAGTCTGATCCGGACTTGGCTCGATCGCACGGAGCGGATCATATGCGTGAGTCGGCATATATTAAACCAGGGGTGTCCAAACTCGGTCCTGGAGGGCCGATGTCCTGTAGAGTTATTGCCAATTCGAGAGCGAGAGAGAGAGACAGAGAGAGAGAGATGAAAGTTGCGTGTATGCGCGTCTGGGCGTTTCTCTTTTTAGAGTGAGTTTACTTCAAAAACAGCGATTTTATCCTCTTGTTGCTGGAACATATAATGTAGCGATTCAGTATTTAAACTGTTGTTATAAAATAGAATTGGGATTGGGCCTTTGTTTTACTAAGAGTTTCATATTGAATCTAGGGGGTAATCTATTAGACTGTGGCTGTCAAATACAGCTTTATCGAGCTCAACGGCTCCAGTGCAGATATAAACAAAACGCTATTGGCTAATTTAAAAAGGGGGTGGGGCTGCTCGATGTCCCGCCCTGTCTTCCTGTTTCAGTTGAAAATACGTCACCACGTAGAATAACGCTGCGTTTCAAGGCACTTCAGGGGACCTTTAATATTATCAGTGTATTTACTGTCACGTTTAATCAATTTGTGTCCTTGCTGAATTACAGTATAAAAAGAAAATCTTACTGACCCCCAAAATCTTTAAATGTTATGCATATTTATACTAGGGCTGTCAAAATGGCTGAAAAACTAAATTCGAATTTTTTTACGTAAATATTATCAATATTCGAATTTAGTCACAAAGAGTATTTTCTTCATTTAAAAACTTGAGATGCAGTGGGATGGGGAAAACCACCATAAAGTCTTGAGACATGTTTTTTAAAAGTTAAACTTACGTTAATTTTACATAGCTTTCTAAACATGCGGCTCCCTTGTGCGAGACGCGAGTGCAAACGGTGATAGATGTCCTTCTAGAAAATGCGATAAATATGCGTTCTATGTGAACGGCTTGGTTTCGGTTTTGACGTAAACAACATCTTCCCCGCATTGATTGTTCTCTTTTTCTGCAATATTTTGAATGAACAACGTAGCAGCGCTGCATATAGTGGGTTCAACTGGATAGGCTAACAAAAGCATTAAAATGCAAAGGCACTTACATCGTCGTCGCATTTCGTGCGCCACTGATGAGGCTGCTTGACACACACCTAAAATTCTAATGCAACGTTTTTGCATTCGAATGTGGATTTTTATTTTAAATTCTACGAATATTCGAAATTCGAAATTTTTTTTGACAGCCCTAATTTATACCAGGGATGCACAATATTGGATTTTTGCTGATATCTGATAATTTTCAACTCATTTTGGCCGATAGCCGATGCCGTATATATAAATATATAAATATATCAGTATATACTGTATAAAATTATTTAAAGGGGTCATATGATGCGATTTCAATTTTTCTTTTCTCTTTGGAGTGTTACAAGCTCTTGGTGCAT
>NW_015558646.1:1274922-1298470 GCF_001515605.1 Sinocyclocheilus anshuiensis
TAACACGCCCCCACATGTCTACGTCACGATGTGGGAAGATTTGCATAACGCCGCCCAAATGTTCACGCAAAGAAAGAAAACTTTGATTCTTCAAAGCGTAACTTTGATTCTCGCTGTTGTATTGTTGCTGCCGCCGCCGCCATCTTGTGGAGACGCTGTGTGTTTCGTTGTGAAAGCGAAACTACTTTGTTTGGCCTTCCAAAAGAGGACACAACTACCTGGTAAAACTGATCGTGTTTGAGAAACAAAAAACAGGAAAAACTAACAAAAACAGTACAAACACTGGAGAGCCAAACACTGAGGCTGCCGTCTGCAGCGCCATCGCATTCAAAATGTGTAATTAAAAAAATATTATTTGTGTATTTTGCTTTCATTTTATTAGAAGTAGGCCAACAGCGCCCCCTATGGAATTAAAACTCCTTACTGAGCGGGCATTAGGACCCGGGGGAGGCTGCCTGCACATGCTATTACTGTTTACTCTTATCATACACTGAATGCGTCATTCTGTACATGCCTTCTCAGTTTAAATGCAGCGATCCAAAACAGTGAATCCAATCACAATTCAGGCAAAACTTTGCTTCAAGAATGAGCCACAATGCTGACGTGATCTAATCTCAAGCACACCCTGAGCACATGTGAGTTAATGTATTCCTTTTATCGGCAAGACATATCGGCATAATTTTTCATATGGGGCCGATGCCGATATTTACATTTAAAGCCATTACCGGCCGATTCCGATATTGGTCCGATATTATCGTGCATCCCTAATTTTTACATATAATACAGTATAATGTAGTGTATGTTCAAAATATATCTAAATAAATATTTATGGATAATATATACTTTTTTACTCAATTTAGCTTTAATGGGTATGCCAAAAAGTTTTTTATTTTATTTTATTTTATTTGAACCCTATGTACATCAGTGTTGCAGTCTGCAGCCTTATGGCTTGGAAGAGTTTGGGATTGTATGTAAGGCAATTGTAGGAGCAGGTTCAGAGTTTGTCAAGCTGAAAGGCTTTAGATAAATGGATGTTGAGTGGACATGGAGTCGAGGTCTTAGCAGGTGACAGGTAGGAAAACCCTGCCAACCTTGTGCTCTTTGGGAGACTGATGACTGGGCACTTGAGAAAGTGCAAAAGTGCCAAAGTCGCCAGAACTTTGGGGAAAAAAATAGTGTTTGGAGTGCACTACTTCTCCGATCTCTGATTACATGCTTTAGATTTATAAGGACTACTGAAATCAGAGGCCTGAATGAGATGGTTTCTCCTCTGGCTTTTGTCTGATGTTTGATCACATCATCTTCATTATTTAGGGCAGTTCTACTGAAGATGATATGTAAGTTTTTTTTCCTTTGGTCTCCTTTGAGGTGTCGTCAAGGCATCATGTTTTTTTTTTCTTACCTCACTCTTGCAGGAATCTGAATAAATGATTCAGTATCTCAGATCCAATATCAGATGCTGTATGTCAACAACTACAGAGAGACTCTGTTCCTCCACCATTACTTTGTAGGTTTGCATCTTAAAATCAATACCTAGATTGAATTAGCTTTCTTGTTTTTTTTATCTTTTGAATTGTATTGGTCAAGTGAATCCCATCCAGCTCTAAATATCATTAATCAAGGAATAGTTCACCCAGCAAAGTTCTCTCATGTTGTTCCAAACTTGTACGTTTATTTATTGATTGGAAATTCTGTCACTTCAATAGGATAATTTTGGAGGCTGCTTTTCAATAGGCCTGTCAAGATCATTTATATTATATTGTCAGCCCTACTGACCTCCAGTTCCACATGTAATACTGTCATTTCAGGGACATCAGGGTAAATACTTACAATGGAGTGGATTGGGAGCAGAATTTTATTTTTATTTTTTTGTGGACAAAGACATCTTCCTGACATCTGTGGAGTGGAGTGTCATGACATCTGTGACACTGGATGTTATGAGGCAGAGCTCACTGTAGATTTCGCGGAGAGGAGGTGTGATATAAGTTGCATGTGTTTGCAGTTGTGCCTATGCTCACATAAGTGGGAATAGACTTACAGGAGAGAGACATTCTTTGTGTGTTTGTTCGAAAAACATCGAAAAGCTTGTTTGCACAGTGTTCTCGGTTACAAGGAAAATATTAAATTCAATTCACAGTACAAGGCTACAGCAAAAAGAGGATTTCAATAGAGCAAGAGCAGTGTACCAATTAGGGCTGTGTATCACCAGCAAAGTCACGATACGATACGTATCACGATACGGATGACACGATACGATACATATCACGATACATGACTGCACTGAATTTCACCTCAGCAGAATTTAGAAAAACAGCTGTTTATGAAACACTGCTTACTATAGTGCCATTTCTAACTATTGGCAGAGCAGGCAGTTGACCTCTGCATTATGAAGGGCCTCCATAATTGTACCACAGTACAATATAGGTAATTGCATATGTTTCATGTTTACATTGTGCACTCCCCACCAGGTACAATATTCTGATTGTTTGCATCTTGTTTTTAAGCCCATAAATAATAATGTACTTGTTTTAATAAATGTATATTGTAATGTACTCATTCTAATATATTTAAAAAATAACTGACATTGCTGGTAGGTTATCATTGCACAAATTAACACACTCTCTACAATAAAAAAAAAACAAAATTAGAAGAGTTCTAAACTAACGCGCTGTCTTCACTGTATCTAACGCACACACTCTCAAGGCTGATTTAAGGCTGACCATGCACACTCCAGTCACAGATCAGCTGTTGCCAAAACCAACCACCGCCAGCCGCGAGACCTCCACTCTGGCACACTCGTCAGGTCAAGTTGTAAGTTTTGATGCAGCCTCATAAAGCTCTGTTTTGGGGATTACGTCTCTTTATATCAGGAAACCCAGTTGTGTTCCTCTGCGGCCAGATTAAATCTGGCTGTAGCCTATATATGCTCTATTCATTCTTTTTTAGAAACCTCGCACTTTTCTACTAAATTTTAAACGTTGTACAATTTTAAACAAATTAAGCGCGGTCCACTGCTGCACACGTGCCACAATATCGATACAGGGCCAGCTGTATCGATACTCGTATCGTCAAATCTCTGTGACGATACATCGTCGTATCGATATTTTGAACACAGCACTAGTACCAATGCAATGCAGAATGCAATAACATATTGAGACGTAATGGAGACGTATACAAATAGGCTTGTAAAATATAACTCATTAGTAATAAATGAGTGGAGCCATTCTGTAGTACTAAATGACACAGACATATTTTAGAAGTGCAGTTTGTTTTTGAAGAGCAGTGGAGTTTTAAGCTCCAAAGCTTTTTAAGTTGATGGTGAAGTCTCTTTAGTCTGTTGAATGGTGGGATGTAGCCATGCCAACTAAGATTCTGATTCATTTTTCTCCTAATTTATTCTACCATAATAAATGGATATGTGTGTGATTGCAAACAGATCTTTTTATAAAGTCATGACAAAGAATCAACTAGTTTTCATTAATATCCACTGTGGGAAATTGTCTTGGTCTCACCATGGAAACTGCTAAAGAACACTGTAATCATATGCTTTAGTGTATTTGATGTTTGATTTGTGAATGTTAGTGACCTTATCCTCCATAACTCATGTCACTAATGCATCAGAGCTAAAAGCCTGACTCATAGTGACTCCCAAACCTAGCATGACATTCTGCCTTGTGATGTTTTTTAACAGGACTCAACAAATCTCTGAGAGTTTGATTGAATTAGTCTTTTTTGATTGATTGATTTTTCCCCCCTTGTTTGAGGTGTCTTCAATATGTCTCGCCTTCATTTCACTCTTCCAGGATCATTTGCAGGAAACTGTGCCATTTGTGTGCTATGCGCATACCTTTGACTTGCTCCTGTACCTTAAAAAGATTTTGAACCATATTAAAGAACTGACATTATAAAATTAGGCTCAAACCGGTTAGTTTCTCTTATTATATTTATTATTTCATAATATTTACAATTATATTCGCATAGTCAAGCTGTAACCTTTTTTTTAAATGGATAAAATATTGTTCTTGGCTCGAAACACAAAAATATTGGCTGTAAATAATGTGGCATAGTGCTGTAATACTTGCTAGTTAAGAGCATTATTAGCCATTTTTGCGCTGACCTTTAACCCTGAAACATTTTGAATGTAGCAAGGTTGGCACAAAACATGTTTTGTAAAAGAAATGTCATGGATTACAAATATTTTTGTTAAATTAAAACGTGTTTCCTTTCAAGGCACACAAAACTGAGTCATGCTACTACAATTTCTTATAGTTACCAATATAGTTAGCCATTCCAGTTATAGTAAGTGTTTGAAATCCAAACATACTGTGACAGGGCTTAAATTTGTAGCACTTAAGGGTTGGTAACAATGTATGATTTAGCTGTAAATAAATATTTAGTATTGAACTTAATAGTTTAAGAATCAATAAGCACATTCCCCTATGGTGATCCCATATTTATACAGCATTTACAGCCCTGTTATTATTTTGCCTGAAGTGGAAAAATATGATTTCTTGAAAGTTCAGGCAAGAGATTATCGGAAAAAAAATTAAACTATTTTTCAGAAGTATTGAATAAGGCATAATGCACAGTCATCCAGTCAGTATTGCAATATAAACCCAACAGGGTGATCTGCAAAGCAGAGGAGTCTTGTGATTTGATTTCAGAATGTAGCGATTGACTATTCAGAATCGAAGAAAAAGTAGCCTATTCGAGAGATAATAAGCATAAGTATAGACCCTCTGTTCGTCTCATTACTTTTAAAGTATTACATGTGTTTAATTATATTATTGAAATACTTTTATTTTCCCTTTTACTCACTGGTACATGTGAGTTTAAGTAAGGAATTCAGTTTAGCTGTTTTAAGACATCAGCTCATCATGAGAGAAGCTGGGCCATGTGTGCTGTCATATGGTCCAAAGCCTCCAGATTGATAAGGACAGACCAAACATACCCCTTAACTTCCTTTCTAGCAAAAAACACTATCTAAACATAGATGATTTATGGCTTCTTCAACGCAGTTATATAGCACTCCAGGCTTTGATTTCCACTCAGTTTTTAATCTGAGATCTGAGATCATATTATAGTATAAGATACTGTACATACTTGCTAAACAAGATGTAATATATAATGCAATAACTTTGATTATACAAGACCTTGACTTGATTTTTATCGGAGAGCATTCCTGTTTATATGGAAGCCATCTGAGCATAATTCAGCTGACACTTAAGATGCCCTTTTATAGTTTATCCATACCTTAAACTGTTTGGGTTATGTTTGCGTTTAATTATTTATCAAAGGATTTGGCCATGGCCTCCCTCCTAGAGTCTCCCCTTTTAACAAACATATCAGTTTCCCACATGTGTTGGTATGGTTTGTTGTTTATCTCCCAAAAGGCATTATTGACTAGTCCGAGATCAATATCACCCAGAATATGAGCATGATGTATCCCCATCGACCTCAAAGAAAGAACAATCTCACAGAGTCGACCAAAACTCCATTAGGGAAAAAGAAAGTGTGATTACAGGCCTGATAATGGGGCTGTATACACATTGAAGTGCATCACTCTACCCATATCTATTGGCGGCATGAGTTTGGATGTGGAAAGTAGCGGCCATCAGCCTCACTGTTCCATCAAGACCATCACAGATCAAATCCACAGAGGGACTGAGACCAATAAAAGCTGTTTTTTTCCTGCTGGAACGCTGCTGATGGGCTCTTCTGCGGTGAGACGTGAGGAAATGTACAGCTCTGAGATGTGCCTCTACTTAATGGGGGGAACTTGGAAGCACTTGCAGTTATGCTATAACATTTTTTAACTCGGAATATACAGTCAGCGCATGGCAGAAATATGCAAATGAAGTAACGGTGCACCATTCCTTGAATAATCAAATTAAGTTTGACGCATATGAAATTGCAAAAGGATCTGTAGTGCATACTGTTTTAAGACATGTTAATTTTATTGTAGAATGACGACAATTAAATAATGTCGTTTGTGTCATTGGTGTCACCAAGGCGCTTTTAAATGCTGTTGAAATCGTATTAAACACCCATGTTTGTGGTAACCAGATTCCAAGATGTAACATCTTAAGTTTTAATAACATGAAGCAGCATCATAATTATACTATAAAGCCCATAAACATTCACAATTGAGTTTCATAGCTTTCAGATGGGTGAAATCAACGTGACCGAATTGATTATTGTGCTCTGCTATGCTCCGTTTGGTGTTGATGATGGAGATGATGGCCTATCGTACCATTATCCTCTCCAATATAGTTATGGAGACATCCGAGCTTGTAAAGGTTGAGCAAATCTGAGATGATAAAGCTAGTCCTCTAATCTTTCATATAATCTTTCATTACCCAGCTCCGCTGAGCTTTTAATGTTTTTCTCTTTGTGTGTGCAGTGTAGCGTAGCCGCCTGGGTACATTGGAGCTCGGTGTAAATCTGTATCCTGCCAAGCTGGTTCCAAACTGAGGAAAAAGTGTGCATAAGTCGAGGGGGGTCACACCTCGGGCTCGTCTACTTACTTAACCCCCTCTGGTGAGGCTCCATTTCTGCGTGCAAAACATGAATTAATTACTTTCTGCATTGTGTGTGTGCAGTGGAGGAGGCCATGAAGACATTGCCTTAAAGAAGCCTTTTAAAGACTAAAGGGAGGTGGATTTGAGTGTAGCTGAGTCGATAAAATGCTTCGGTGTTAATAGGTCATTCTCTTTTAGCTTATGTGAGATGGGTAGTGATGGCTTTATAGTTTGTGAAACTTTTAGCATTAAAACATATGTGAGAGTAATGATGTAGAGTAATGTGGGTGTATATAAATGAAGCAGTACTGAATGTATATACTTTTGTTTTGTTCAAATCTTGGACCACTGGTGCAAACACAAATTAATGTGGGTTGTTGTGCAGCAGTACTGAGGTGGCTAGCTTGACTGCAGAGGTCTCATGGTGCTAAATATGCACATATTTTATTTTCTCTGGAAACTGATAACAAAGAAATAACATGCCTCCTGAAAATGAACTTGGAATGGAGGAAGCAGCCAGACCGAGAGGGAATTCTCCACCATTATTTTCAGAGACCTTAGGCATAAGACTGATTCAGAAAAACACTTTTGGCGCATAAATAGCTTAGAACTTTTGCTAAATGTCATTCTCTCCAAGTTTATAATGTAAAATGCTGCATTATGAAACATTAACAATACCTTTGTAATCAAAAACAGTACAGGACCTCTGCGCCATGCTATCCTAATCTATTCTCTCTGCCCAGAATGCTCTCGTTTCCACCATGTTTCAATTTATTAGCTGCTTAAGCTTTTGATGAATTGATTCCAGTATGCCGATGGCTAGTTGAAATAAAGCGAACAACGAGACTGCGAAGTGAATGGGAAGGCTAAGGTTTGTTGTAATTGAATTGAATTGAATTGAACGCCTTTATTGTCATTGTATTTTTCTGTATACAACGAAATTAGGAATTCTCGAGCTTGACATATAGTGTATATTATTGCACATATATTATTGCACCTTTACTGCAGATATAGTGTTCACATTTAGTAACCAGATATGGTATTTCACCCTGACATACTATTTAGTGCATTGTTTGAAGTTCTGATAAATAAATTGTTCAGACAGTGGTATTGCAGATTGACATACTGCATATTGTACAATATTGTATATTGCATGTTGTATAGCAGCAGTATAGACAGAAGAATTTTGAATGAAATAAGTGACTGTAGTTAAAAGAATAACGTGGTTGGAATAGTATTTTGGCATTAGTGCATTTTTAATGGGTAAGACGGCCATTGAATGTATCAGCACTTTGAAAATTCCCCTCTGTTAGGAGCAGCCTCCTCTGACAAAGACAGGAAATGAGTGTCTTAGAGGTTGTGCGGTGATTAAGTGTGGATCGTGGAGAGCTGCCTCGCTCTGCTGAGAGGCAGATGGTAACCTTGGGGACGCTGACGTGGCTTTGTGTAAGTGAGAGTGGCAGGAGGCACTTCTCGAGCTGCACTGCCTGTTCCACCAACCTACCACTCTCTTCCTCTCCGTTATTTTTCTGTTTCTGTATGTCTCTTTCACTGGCATAAATGCACACTCTAGCCTATCTGTGTTTCTCTCAGCGACTGGCTGATGGGAGAGCACATTACGTGTTCTTACTGGGTGCTTCTTTAATTACATTACCCTCTGCTAGGGTCTATATACTCTATTATCTGCAAATAGACTGACATCCATTAGATCCGTTCAGGGCAAAGTCGTACATCACCTATAAGTAACAACCATTGCTTATTTTTTCTTTAGCATTCAAGGTGTAAAGTATAAGCATGGCTTCCTATAAAACCTAGTTTGTGACAATCTCCACTATAAATAAAGCTGATGTGATTTGACCCACCATCAAAAAGCATTTCATGCTCCTGAAGCCATGTTGAAGTTTATCTGAATGAACGCTCCCAATTCCTAGCGACAAAATGGTTCATTATCAGGGCGCAAAGGGAATGACAGAGGAGCTAACACGGTGAATGATGGATTAGCTTGTGTGGTAAATGCACTTCAGCATGGTGTCCTACTTAAAGTGACAAGCACTCTGTTTGTGTGGTTCGTGACTAAATGCTGTTGGTCCTTTGCGGCAGAGTTTGGCGGAGAGTGTTTTTCACTGTAGTTATTCGCTTTCTGTCATACTGTCTCCATCTCTTCCACCTTCTCCAAGTTTCACTTCCAGGCCACCTGAGAATTCTTGCTGGTGAGAATGTGCAGATGGGCTTTAAAACGCTCTTGATTCAGCCGGCTGAATGCTCACGGATGGAGCGGAGGCGGACAGGACACTTTGGAGTCCTTAAGTTATCTTCCCTCAAGAATTTTGTGTTTTATCTTTAAAGGGATGCATTGCTCAAAAATAATACAAAAAATGGTGTAATTACTCACCCTCATGTAGTTCCAAACTTGTATGCGTTCGTTTCCTCTGTGAAACACAAAAGAAGATATTTTAAAGAATGGGGTCCAAGGTTGTTTTGGGGATAAGTGGTGATCCAATGTTGTTTTCGGTGAACTATCTCTTAAATTGTGCAAAATTCTTATTTTTCTAAGTTATATTTATGGGCTGTTATGCCTTTAATGGACAGGAAAGTAGAGATCAGACAGGAAAACATTGGGTGAAGAGAGGGTAGCGGGATCGACTTTATTCAAAATATCTTCTTTTGTATTCCACAGAAGAAATAAAGTGATTCAGGTTTGCAACAACATGAGAATGCTTAACTGAATTTTTTTGGTGAACTATCCCTTTAAGAGCTAGGGATGCACCGATCCGATATTCATATCGGGTATCGGCTCCAATAGTGCCATTTTTCTCGGATCGGGTATCGGACAGAGAGGGCCGATCCAAATCCGAGATTTTTATTTTATTTTTTCCCGATTGTGCGAATTATTCTGTGTTACTTCTGAAGCCATACGATAGCTTAATGTGAGCTACATATGAATATTTAAGTCCTTACATTAAAGTTCACACAAACTCTTTTCTCCGCTGTGGCTGTCAGTCATTCGTTCAGCCTTTAAACCCGGGTCGCGTTTGGTTACAGCAGTCAGCTCGGTAAAGCTCTCTCCAAGATCATTCTGTGTTCCCATTATACTTGATTTGTAAATACATGTTTGTGATTTTGCAAAAAGGACTTTATCTTCTTGCCGGAGTTTAATGTTGTTTTGTTACTTGCTACCGGTGTCTGTGAGAACAAAACACGGGCGTAGAAAAGACTATAAATTGCTTTTAACGTGCACAGTAACTGAAATTTAAAACTGTTAAAAGAAAGGCTCAATAACTGTTGCACAGATATAATACACTACGCATCAATTTCTCTTCCCTTTGTGCTTTGCAGTTTTTAACACGAAGCGCTTACAATGTGCGCATCTGGTGTGCAGAATGATTCGCTTGAAGCAACACGACTGTGTCACCATGTTGCTTCAAGCGCATCATTCTGCACACCGGATGCGCACATTGTAAGCGCTTCGTGCTCATAGACTGTATAAAAACAGTTCGTGATGCACTGTATTTGTTTTGTCCTGTCGTATCTATCATATGTTGTTGCCTTATTAAAAAATATGCTATACATTCAAAATAAGAATGATTATCAGTTCCACACACAGAGATATATAAATTCTACATATATTTAAATGGGGGAAAAAAACTTCACTGGCATCGGATCGGTATCGGTATCGGCCAATACCGAACCCTAGGTATCGGAATCGGTATCGGAGGCGAAAAAGGCGTTTCGGAGCATCCCTATTAAGAGCTGCAGTCTCAGCTTTACCACAGTGCAAATCACACTAAAGAGGACAGATTCAATTGTATATTAGAGAACGTGCAAGAAATCTAACAGTATTGTAAAACAGACATAAATGCATAGATTTTTTTTTCTCTTTTAGATGTTAAAATTAATGGCTTCTTGTTACTTGTCAGTTTGAAGAGAGGAAAAGCTCAGGAACTCTGCTTCTTGCTCTCATTTGGTCTGTGTTTCTAAAGCCCCTACACATATCGGTTCATTCACACACAGCTAAGTGACACCACAGCCTTGTGCACATGACATGGGACAGGGACATTGGGAAATAGAGAAAGACTTTTACTCTCAGCAGAAACTATAATGTAAATTATGAATGCCTGCTACAGCTCTAAAATATCTGGTCTCATTGCCTTGGCTAGTTACTACCAGCCAGCTGCACATTAAACTTTTATGGCTCTGTTTTGAACTTCAGAATTTTTTTGCCCACCTTTGTACTTTCACTGGTGGGTGTGTGACACATCTTCACGTAGGCCTTTTGTAGCTGAAACTCTGTCACTTGTCCACCATCGAAATAGGATTTGTGCCCATCGACACCCATAAAGGTCAGGCGGCGAGTAGACTTTAGAGATTAAAGAGGAACTCGGCACAGGTGGCAGACCTCGGGCCCAGCCTGGAGCTGTTTGTGGCTCGAGAGCACGTCCAGGAAGTAATGAAATCTCGGCTTGGCCGGCAACGCTCATTGGCATTCGCACTCCGTCTGCTTCGCTTTCCCGCCATTGGCCATGTGTGAGCTCGGCTGGCTGTTGGGATTGTGCGGACAAAGCATGCTGTCCCCTGATAAGGGAGCCTCCGCTGGTTAGCCATTAGCCAGATTAGCACAACTAGAAGGCCTGGGCAGCAGCATCATGTCAAGCTGAGAAGCCGGAGAGCTTGGTATCCCGGGCTGAGCTTCATTTGCGGGTTCTCGCCTTGGCATGCGGCCCAGATCCAAGGGTTTCAAGGGGAAGCAATGAGCAGCTGTTTGATTTTCTGTTTGCTTCAGTCTCTTATCACATCTTCTCTCTGGCAACAGGGTGACGATATGATCCTCTTCTTCTTGTAGGTCCCAGGATATTCAAATTGCCAGGTCTTCTCCTCCTCTCCATACCGCTCTGCTGGCTGCTCCTATAGCATCTGGAGAACGCCTCCTCTCCACGCTGCCTCGGACACCAGGAACCTGCCGCCACGTCAATCACGTCCTCACAGCTGGGTAATTAATTTCAAGTGCAAATTGTAGCCTTCTTCACTTGAAGAGAGGGTGAGAATAGATCAGAGTTTTTCCCCTCTTTAGTCTGTTTATACACAGTCCTGAGGCTTTCCAGACTGAGCTTGTTCCTCCAGACCAGTTTGCCAATGAGGCTCTGCTTAAATCTCCAGGGTGGCGATCAGAGGTTTTTGTGTTTTTGTTTGTGCATCTTTCAAAGCCAAGCGACTGTAAGGAATATCAGTCATTTTAGAGTTGCCTGCTTGGCTACAAGTCACCTGTGAATTTTCAAAGGACACTCTTTATGAGAAGAGACCTTTGTGACTAAGCCAATAGCCTTTGGTGTCTTTCACGAATACTTTACCAAGCCCACTATGCGGAATCTCATGAGATTGGCTTTGTCAACACAAGACTTTGTGACTTCATGGAGTTTACCTCTTTCTTCTCTTTCTTTTTTCATTTTTTGCAGACTTGTTGTTTACCTTTTTCAGTCTATGTCGAACATATTAGTGTTGGGAAATTTTACTTTGGAAAGCGTAATTGCGCTCCTATAAAAAAAAATGGCAATTACATATGACATAATTGTTATTTTTTTTAAGATAGTGGCATGTTTTTTGTGTTCTTTGTTTCTCTCTGTCAACTGGCTGATGCTCTCAGCGAGTTGAACTGGGCATTTTTCAAGTGTTTGTCTGCCTCACATAGATTGCATGCAACGACTAGACTTCTGTATTGACATTATGTGCTGTGTGCAGTAAAAAAATGAATTAGGAATGCCTTTTACATTCCAATTTAGTTCCTGAATGTGAATTTAATTGAATTGAGCAAACAGGATGCAGAATTGGAATTTGAAATGTCAAAATCAATCTATCTATCTATCTATCTATCTATCTATCTACACAATTAAAATATCTACAATTCAGATTCCAATTCAACTTCCTGCTGAAACTCTGGAGCAAACAGCTTTGCTTATAATAATTGTTTGGTTGGAATAGTTTGGTCACATTAAGTTGCTTTACTCGCTTGTAGCATAAACATACTGCAGACATCTACTGTATGTGGGAGAGTTAGAGCTTTCAAACAAAAACCCAGATATTATGGTGTAACGTGTCATTTAAAAAGCTACGAGTAAAGCAGTTACTTTGTGTTTCTCAATTTTTAAATGCATATGTTGATTCCTGTGTTGTACATTACATAAAAAGAAAGTTTTTATCTCCAGTGGAGAACATAATGGTTAAAAGTGTGCATAATTGCTTATGTAGAGATTGCAGGAACATCCCACCCACATGATTAACTGGCTTGCATAGACACACACATAGACACAAGCACGCACTTACGCACAGGCTTTTTGTGGTAGACAGAATACCCACATTTCCTCTGTGAGCCCACATTTAGGTGAGCTGACCTTGCATGAGCTGCGTCAATCACTCTCTATCTGCCGATAAATCCTCCCTTATCTTGGGCTTAAATTGACGGAGCTCGCACACATCTGCACTGCAGGAGACTGTGAGGCTGTACGATCCAGGAACAGAGTCAGATTGACTGAAACTACTGGAGTGATGGGATGGTTTGCTTGTGAATGGCGTATGCTTAAAGTGGGCTCGGGTTCAGGGATTTCACACAGGATGGGGGCTGAATGGTGTATTAGGCATGTTCAGGGCAGCTGTGTGGCTAGTTTGAAGCCCGGATTTTGTTGGGTGCATTTGCTTCATTACCTTATTTGCATAATTACTTTAGTGAAACAGGCGCTAAGACAATACATGAAGAGCATGCAAATAAGCGGTGCTATCAGTGGGCACGATTTACTGTTAGTAAATCTGTATATTTTTAGGAGAAGGTGGTGTTTTGTTATAGCTGTTGAGACAGCTCTGTCTCTGGAGGTAGAGCTGTGTGGTTTGAGTCTTATTGTCCTCCAAGACATTTGAGGGAACAGCTCTGCCTCGAGACTGCAGTGCACTCAGTGGAACTGGAGATCTCACTGTTGGCTGAATGTGTGCTCTGTTTCTCTTTCCCTCTTGCTGTCTTTCTCTCTGTCACTCTCAGTTATTTGGAATAGAATTGGAAACCCCTGTTGTTAGAGAATAAATTTGTTGCACATTATTATGCTTTTTAGGCATGCGTGATATATCAGTACCATTATTAGAGTTTTTTTTATTATTATTTATCTGTGTTGGGCGATATTGGATATTTAATTGTGCATGATCATTTCCCCTGTTTTTACATTTAGATTATCTTTGCTGTCATCTAATACTCTGTTAAAGTATTTAAACACATTGATAATACACATGTAAACATGTAATCTTTAGAAAATCTCAAAATTAATACCCTTTGTAATGCTGCACATTATAGTAATCTGATGCCTAAATTAAATTGATTTTAGTTTTTAGTGTTTTATTTTATAATCTGTTTATGCAAAATATCAGCCATTTATTAGTTATCAGCCAAAACGTATTGTTATCGGCCAGATTTTTTATGTCAGTAATTTGCAGTATCAGTTTTTGCTGTATATATCAGCTTATTCCTAGTCTGTCTATTTCAACATTATAGTAATATATAGTAATATAAATGATGCATTTGCAGGGAATCTGATATATATATATATATATTAGATCATGATTAGTACTGTCAAACGATTAATCGCGATTAATCGCATCCAAAATAAAAGCTTTTGTTTGCATAATGTATGTGTGTGTTCTATGTATATTTATTATGCATATATAAATACACACACATACAGTATATATTTTGAAAATATTTACATGTATTTACATGTGTATATTTATATTCATATAATTCATATTATAAATAAATATATTTAATATATAAACATAACATTTATCTGAAATATATACATGCATGTGTGTGTATTTTATATATACATAATAAATATACACAGCACACATACATATATTACGTAAACAAAAACGTTTATTTTGGATGCGATTAATCGTGATTAATCGTTTGACAGCACTAATCATGATTTAATGATCATGATAAGAATATTGATCTTGGAGTGAATTAGTGCTGAAATTATATTGTTGTTATATAATATCTAGAGACCAGAATGAAGGTTGATATAATGCTGATATAGACATAAAAATGTGCAATAAATTAAATTAAAATAAAAAATCTCTCATTTACTCACCCTCATGTTGTTCCAAACCTGTATCTATATAAATTACATCTTCTTTTATGTTGCACTGAAGAATTTTCTTGTGTGTTTATCCTCTTAAAATGGCCAAATATCGACCAGTTAATTGGCCCAATGAATAATGATGATGAGCCGATTATGAGTATGAATCTCTATTTTTTTGTAAGTCATTTATTCTTTGTATGATTGTCAAAACAAATATGCGTTTCCTATAGTGAAGCTGAGCTAATGTGGCGTCAGTGCTGCCCTTATGCTGCCCTTCCACACATATATACGCGGCTGTGTGTGCGTGTCTCTGACGTAGAGAGACATAAGGTGGCAGCCTGCAGACTGTCACGGTGCACACACACGAGGAACGAGGAGACGCTGGAGAATACTTTACCAAGACTTTATTTTCAGGAACCAAAGGGAGACGAACTCAGGAAGACGTTTAACAGCGGACAGAGAACTTGGGACTAGGAACACTATTTATACACACAGGAGGAGGGGATGACGAGACACACCTGGGAGCAATGAAACACTAATCAGGGGAGGAGGAGACGCTGGAGAATACTTTACCAAGACTTTATTTCAGGAACCAAGGGAGACGAACTCAGGAAGACGTTTAACAGCGGACAGAGAACTTGGGACTGGGAACACTTTTTATACACACAGGAGGAGGGGATGACGAGACACACCTGGGAGCAAATGAAACATCAAGGGAAAGACCTGGGACAGATGAACTAATCAGGACAGGAACAGGAAACTAACCAAATCTGGGCATAGGAAGGCACATGGGGAGCAAGACACACACAAAACACGGAACAAAGTCTGACACAGACCTGGAGATGCTCGAATTTTTTCCTACCTGTATCAGCACGGGGTTCAAGATACTTTGCTCAATCTGACACTGATAAGCTTTTATCTTGCATGTGGGAGGAAGATTTGTTTATTTGTATACAGTATGATGAATAGTGGGTGTTTCTGTTGACACATACGGGGTTCACATGAGTTGGTTTATAGGCATTCCGTTAAGGTATATTTGTACTGCTATCTGTAGATCTCTAAAGTGGGCACCCACTAAGCAATTTGTCAGAGAATACGCTGCAGCAAGTGTATGTCTGTGTATGTCAGGGTGAAATCAAGCAAAAGTCAAGCTGGATGCGCTTGTGTGCAATTAAATGTATGTCAGTGGGCAGGCATTCAGATTAGATTAACAGAACATGACATTTTCTTGGTTGAAGACAGATGCTTGCTCTATTTCTTGCCCGACATTTGCCTCCTTTTTTTGATGGCAGATTTACACAAATTAATTTGCATTTTTTCCTCCTGACATCCAAATTGTGCATTCACATAGTAAAAAAAAAATGGAGTTAATCTTTACTGGTCAAATATGATTTGATCAGAGTGATGGTATGATTCCTGATCAGTATGCAGCCTAATTATAACGTAATGACAAGGAGACTTGCCTTCATGTCTGTCAGGCGCTTGAGTGTTTGAACATAATTTCATGCATCCATTACTAGGTCTCTTTACTCAATTTTCCACTCTGGCAATCCTGATGATTCTACAGCTGATGCAAACCTAATTTAGTTTTCAAAGAAAGTCTTTGACCCTGTAGCAACAAGTTAGAAAGGTGTTATAGCATGGGAAAACAGGCCTTACGATTGCACAAATGGAGCTACTTTATTGACCGCTGCTGTGGTGCTGTGAGAGATTTAACTTGCAAAAGAAAACGAATCTTTACTGTGTCACATTAATTAGCTGGCATGTCTCTTTAGATCATTATAATCCACAGTTAAACCTGCAGAACTGCAGCATAACCAAAGCACTGTGACAACAACTGACTCGAGTCATTCAGAGCTGGCCATGGGTCATAGTAATCAAATGGGTTTACAGTTTTAAACAACACTATAATTTCTAGACAATTGCATTTGTATTGCACTTCTATTTGTGAACAGCTGTAACTAGCACTGCCAAAGCACATATAGACTGAAAGCAAATTTGGTGTAAGAGTTACTTTGAAACAGTTTTCAATAAGAAGTTGCTCAATTTCACAAGTAATTACAATTTTAAGTTGCAAGACTAAAATAGAAAATATAGAATAGTTTTTTTTTGTTTTTTGAAAATGTACACCCATAATCTTTGTTTTATTTACAACTTTGGGAAATCATTTTTACAGTGTACTATATGAATAAATATTATATACATATTCTGTATGTATACAGTACTGTGCAAAATTTTAGGCTTGGTTGGAAATCTATTTGATATTTCCTATTGACATTTCTTACTGACATACTAAGCAAAATGTATCATCTTAAAATCATTGTAAAGCATTGCACATGTACACCTTGCACAATATTTGTGTTTATTTACAGAGAACTCTGCAATAATTTGTTCTGATGGTCATTCATAACATTCTGTTGTCAAAAATTTTGGAATAATGTCTCATTTTTATCTGTATTTACTGTATATTTTGCCATTGTCCTTACTGGTCATTATTGCAAAAGTAATCCCTTCAGGATGATGTTAAATTCCTCTGCAACAGTTTATTTTGCACATATATTTACGTAAATATAAATTATTATTATTATTTTAAGAATTAACATCTGCCTTATGTTGGGTCATTTGAAAGCAAGAGATGCACGATATATTATAAAGTAGAAACTGTTCTTACATATGTTTTCAGAGTCTTTTTAAAGAGATTTTTGTATCACGCTGGGCTTTTCAGTGGTAGGTCACAGCCAAGAGTTGTAGAGTGTCAGACTAAACATCTGAGCCTCAGGCTAATTCATCCCACTCAGGAAGAGAAAGCGCAGCCACTACTGCTTCAAGAGAAGCCACAACCAAACCCTTAATTACAATAGAATTAATCCTCTCCACAAAATGCTGAGGCTGGGTGCAGACCAAGCCTTATTTTGGCTTAGCTCACATCCCCGCCAGGGGTCAGGAGCTATTAAATGTGGCCTTTCCATGTGAGGCCATTTTTTTCTCTTCCTTTTTGGCTGAGCACCTTGTCTTTTCATTAACTTGTTCCTAAGCATCCTTGTATTTCTTTCGTGAGTCTGAAGTATCAGTGTGCTCTCATATGAATCAATCAATGTAATTATTCGCTTGATTGAACCCCTTAATTATTTTTTGCTGATTTGTTTCTGGAACAGCTGAATATTCAGCGGAGACTCTTGAGTGAGGTTGAGTATTTTAAGAGCCGTCACATATTTACGAGTTGAAAAATACAGTCGGGATAGTTGTTGACGTATTAAATGACCCCACAAAACTTAGTCACGCTAATTTATCAAAGAACCAGGATGTTTGCAGAAACCGGAATTAATTACTAGTCGCATAGCTGCTGGAATCTAGGAGTAGCAGTAAATAGCCCATGCTAAAGGAGAGATAAATCATTCACGAGTGCTACTCTAGTGGAGAGGGGACTCTCTAATGTCACGTACCTTATACACATTATCAACACAAATACTCGTAAACAGAGTATGTTGTGCGGCTTTTCTTGAAATGTTATAATGCATGCAATTTGCACAGGAGAGCCACACACCGATGAAAAATCGCATGTAAATTGATCAAGCGCGGTAATATTAGGTAAATATCCTCACCATTTCCCACTTCACTCTGTCAGCAGATGGAAGGCTGCAAAATTTAGTGCCCCCCCATGAGGGATAATGTCCCACACGTGAATGGCGGCATATAAATTGCACTGAGCTCTACCTGTTCGCGCTGATGGGTGGCTGAAGAACTTATGTGGTTTCTGGAAATTGAACAAACAGTCTCATGGTGATTTTTTAACCTAGCGATCTTTTCGCATTGACAGGCTCGACTGAAATGTGGGCCGTTGCCTGTTATTTGCGAGGGGTCTACGCGTGGCCTCGGGGGTTTTATCAGGAATACAGCACCCTAATGAATGAATTCATCATGGTATTTTCTCTTGAGGGTGGTAATTCACTCGACTGTGGATGGCGTGGCAGAGTTTCCGAGCTCTGTGGCGCTACACTAGCGTTAGATGCTGCAGTAGGATGGTGATTTAGCAGCCTGTCACACTGCACCCAGAGGGCAAGCTCCAGTTTTTGCCATCGTCCTCTGGGCCATAAATAATTCCCATCGTTCTGCTGTGTGATGGCTTCCCGTAATGGTGCCAGGCAGCATGCCGTGACCGGTCACTGTCAACTGTGCCCACCTGAGACCTGCAAACACTGGGGAACGGAAGTGTAGCATCCAGCGCCGCTGCTCAAAGCAAGCCCACTTCTGGCCACTACCATTGAGGACAACAGCTGTTCATGTGAACTGTGTTCTTTAAGACAGGTCTGCCTCAGGCCCAATGATAGAGAAAAGAATGTGTTTACCCTTGAGGAACCAGTTCTACTGCACAGTTTTTTTTAAGGAATCCTGACATAGTGCGATCGGTGTATTGAATCATAAAGCTCTAGGAGGCTCACTAGGGGATTGGAGCTGGGAGATGTGGAATCCCTTGACAAACATGAATGTATGTGAGCTCTTCTGCCTTTTTATCACATGCAGCTTCTGCAATCAGCTGGAACACTTCCTGTAGTAACTGTGATACCCCTGTGGTCTAATAAAAAGGAAGCAAAGAATAGGCACTTCTTAATTTAAATACTGTCCCGAATAGTAGTGCCTATGCATTATTAAAATTTGTGTAACAAGAAATAGTAAATTTTTCTCAGTTTTGAAGGAGAAAATATGAACTGGAACTTCAGATTTTGAATAATTAAAGGTTTAACACATACAAAGAATTTACCACATGCTTATGTTTGCAGACGCTAAGAATAAGTGACTACTGTAAGTAGCTATCAAAACTGTTACCAATACTATTTTTTTTCTTTCATATAACCAGCAAAAAATACTCATAGTCAATACACAGCACTTTCCGAGCTCAGAAATTTTTCATGCATTTACAATGAATGGTGTCTGGAGCTTTCAAGCTTCAAAAAGGGACCATAAAGCACCTAAAGGTAGTCTATACGGCATGCGCTTTATATTCCGCGTCTTCTGAAGTCATACAATACCTTTATGTGACAAACAGACCAAAGTGTAAGTTCTTATCTTGTGAAGTTGTTAAATTTAAACTCCTATTTACTGATGTTGTTCCAAACCTTTATTTCTTCTGTGGAATATTGGGGAAATGTCTCAGTGGTTTTGTGCATACAATGGAAGTCAGTGGAGTGACATGAGAGTAAGTGATGACAGAATTTTATTTTAGTGTGAAAAAGACCTTTAGGCGAACAACCAAATCATAGAGTCAGTGAAATGAACCCTTGAACTTCATCAGTTTCATTTGCATACAAATCATTCAGGACTGTGTTTCTCAAAAGCAGCATAAACCAAAGTAGAAACCATTGGCACCAATGGTCATTACAATCTGCTTTGGCTTCTGGTGCTTTTGGGAAATTAAATAAATAAATAAGCTTTCCATTGTATTAGGATAGGACAATATTTGGCTGAGATACAACTATTTGAAAATCTGGAATCTGAGGGTGCAAAATATTGAGAAAATCACCTTTAAAGTTGTCCAAATGAAGTTCTTAGCAATGCATATTACTAATCAAAAATTACATTTTGATATATTTACGGTAGGAAATTGACAAAATATCTTCATGGAACATGATCTTTACTTAACATCCTAATGATTTTTTGCATAAAAGAAAAATCGATAATTTTGACCCATACAATGTATTGTTGGCTATTGCTACAAATATACCCGCGCTACTTATGACTGGTTTTGTGGTCCAGGGTCACAATTGGTCATGGCTACTCCTCTTCTCTTGTGATCGCTCATATTAAAGTTAAAGTGGATTTTACAGCTTCAGAAGATGTGGAATACAGTGCAAGAGTTGTATCGATCACTTTGATACCTTTATGGTGTATTCTTTTTGTCATTTTGGAACTTGACAGCCCCAGTCCTCAATCTTTTTCATTATATTAAATGATAAAGTGGTCAGTATACTCTTAAATTCACCTTTTGTGAGAAGTCAGAAAAATCAAATGGGTTCAAAACAGCATGAGGGAGATTAAATAATGGCAGAATGGACTTTTTTTCTGTAATGCACTAAACTGTACTTCTACTGTCCCAGGGGGTTGCCTTTGTAGAATTAAAGTTTAAGTATTAGGCAGGCCGTGTGGTACTCTGTGTGAGGCAAGAAAAGAAGTTGTGAAGTTATGAAAAGAAGTCCTGCCCTGTTGAGGGCGAGGGATCTGCAAGCAATGCAGCGAGCGAGCCTGATGGTAGAGGGACAGAATGAAAGGAGGAGACAGAAGGAGAGAGAGAAAGCGTTCTTCTCTTCCATTGTAGCTCACACAGACTCTTCTGGCATCGCTGTGATCTTCAAAGTCACTCACACTAACCCTTGCTCCGGAAGGGCAACATGCAAGCTGCCCTCAGGTGGGGAAAGCTTCGCTACTTCAAAGTTTGATCTCTCTCATTCTCGTTGCCCCCCTCTCCAAATGCCATACTTAAATGAACTTTGTCTTTTTCATTTACTCTAACAAGAGAATGCCGAATGAAGCTTTGTTCAAGGCTGGATTAGATATATCTTAGTGACACACAAAGGTTACAGCGGGTAATTTAAATTTCCACCAGCGCAGTCACAATATATCACACTGTCACTTTTTTAGGGTACAGCTGGCAGTTTCTGTCTCTCTCTTTCTTCTTGTTTCAATGGAAGAAATGAGGATGAGAATGCAAGAACGGGTATCTTTCAGTTCTTTGTTTACCATCCCTCAGTTCTCACCTTGTGTTTCACCTCAGGCAACAAAAGTTTTCTTGCTCAGTTTTTTTATTTTAATTCTGCATCCTGTTTTCATGTCACGAGCATCTCAAACTGCAAAACCTGAGCCTTGAGACCAATTTCCACTGGCTGTTTTTTAATATCTAAGTTCTGTTTTGTGTTAAAAGCAATCCCATATGTAATGTAAACCCAGTGCACATAGCACAGCATACAAATCTGTCAATTTGTAATTCAGACAACTAGTGTTAAATGTGCTTAAGGGAAGATGTCAACTTAAATTCGAAGTATTTTGAAATGCTCCATGACTTTTCTCTTTTTTCTTCCAGAAGATGCCTGAATTTGAAATGAGTGTATACTCAGCATTTGATATTCACAACTGTGTCGATGTCAAAATCTGGTCAGTCTCATTAAATCAGACCGCTGCAGGAGAGAGACACAGATGAACGGAAAACCCAAAGGATAGAGATGAAGTCAGCACAAGTTGCATGTACAGTGCTGCAGACAATGTGATACAATACTAATTAGCTCGTATTCCCTCTGAGTCTATGGAATTTCATAACCAGGGGTTAAACTGAGCTGAAACAATCTGGAATGACACTCCAGCACCCTTGATTAAACATTTCTTTCAGATTTTCATTGCTATGCAGTAGCAACTTTACTCAGATTATCAGAAACCATTTAGCCGAAACCAAAAGATTGTTCCCAAAATTAAAGCTCATAGTGAATTTAGAGATATTTCTACACTACCGTTTAAATGTTACGATTTTTGAATGCTTTTGAAAGAAATCTCTGCTTACTAAAGCAAAATACAGTAAAAACAGAAATAACGTGAAATATTATTACAATTCAAATAACTGTTTTCTATTTGAATATAAACTTTGGTGTCACATGATCCTTCAGAAATCATTCTAATTTGCTGATTTGGTGCTCAGTGTTGAGCGGTTGTGATTCTGAACATTTCTGTGGATATCGAGATCGATTTTTTTTTTCAACATTCAGGATTCGATGAATAGAATCTTTCTATTTAAAGCATTTATTTTAAAATAAAAATAGTTAGTAACATTGTAAATGTCTTTACTATCACTTTTGATCAATTTAATACATCCTTGCTGAAAAATATTAATAATAATTTCCTTAAAAAAACAGACTACTGATCCCAAATATTTGAATGCACAGTATGTGTGTATAGGTATTTCACTTTTGAATGATTTGTTTGTTTTGTTTCGTACAACCCTGGTTTACATTTAGCTCGGTTGTGTAAATAGATCTGAGAGCAATGGCACTTTTTTTTACTTCAGACTTAAACTCATTGTTCAATGTGTTATGTGTTTATTCCTGTGAAGATGTTGACAGAAGAATGACAGGCTTCATCCATCTGAACTGAACACGTACCTTGCTAACAGACAGTGTATTTACGTATGTTTTATGTTTGTCGATAACAACATCTTATATATTTGTTCTTACATATTTGTTCTCATTCCCTTTGCACAGCCCCTCTTGTAGGCAGTCTTCCTCATTTGATGAACTCATGAAAGAGCTGTCTTACAATGCCATTTTACGATGCAAAATATCATTACCTTATCATGAGTCTCCAATGTCATTGCAATCCACCATGAAAAATAACACAGCCTTCACTGTCTCTCTGAAATGATGCTATTGTTCATTTGACAGGCATGCAAAGTAATAAAAGTTTTTTTTTTTTTTTTATTAGATCCTCACAGTAAGGGATGTGGATTGACTCGCTGTGGTAAAATGTAATGCGAGCTGCACTCTCTCATTTGTTCCTGCCCACACTGTGTATCCAAAAGGCCACCATTCCTTAGAATAAGTTTACACGGCCCACATCAGCACCCACCTTCTCTGGACTCATAACTGTTGCCAGAAACAGTATATGGGCACTTTGTACTATTTTAGCTAGTGTATAATCAAGTATATTTTTTTATGTTGTGTAATGTGTTCATTTATTTCCTCCTTATTCAACAGGTGCCTCACGGACCACATTTGACCCATTAGGCTTTATTTTATGGCCCCAACATGCCTATTTATGAATATAGACTACTGTTAAAAAGATTTTTTAAATTATACTTTTAGTCAGCAGGGATCCATTAAATGTGACATTAAAGACTTTCATATTGTTACAAAAAAATTATTTTAAATGATATATATA
>NW_015558646.1:1298607-1302269 GCF_001515605.1 Sinocyclocheilus anshuiensis
GATAAGATGCGCGTTAAATATCGCATGCGATTTATCGTGCAGCCCTAATATATATATAAAGATAGATAGATAGATAGATATGTTTCTTAAACACCAAATCAGCATATTACAATGTTTATGAAGGATCATGTGACATTGAAGACTGGAGTAATGGCTGCTGAAAATACAGATTTGCCATCACAATAAATTACATTTTAGAATATATTAAAATAGAAAACAGTTAAAAAAAAATAGAAAAAAATATTAATGTTTTTTGATAAAAACAAAAATACAGCCTCAGGAAGCATAAGAGACTTTTTTCATTAAAAATAGTGAAATTTAGTCAGCACCATTTAATTGTTTTTCCAATGTAATATCATTCTGAATGACAATGTTAATTATTTTTCACAAGAGCTAATCTCTCAAACCTGACTTTTTAAATCGTAGTTACAGGAAATTCCTAGATTTATGTAACCACTTCCTGTTTATTTAAAGCACACATAAAGTTACATCTTTTTGATGTAACACATCAATTCAAGGGTTTAAGTGTTATAAAAGATGATACTGAATGACCCAGCTGCATGTATAATGAAACTGACCTTTTTTGAAACCATGTTGGCATTCGCTGAGAATATATACATATGTTACATAGAATCAAAGCAACAGATGCAAAAGGCTGAAACGCAGTTTGAATGTGGCCTCTGTTGACCTCTGAAGCTGAGTACTTAATCTTTCATTTCCTCGGGCCCAGAATTCATAGCTCATTTAAAAAGCGAAGCAAACATTTTCATGATGCTGGGAAAAACCTCTTGCTCATTAGTGCTATCTTAATTATGCTTGGGGAATAGACACAGACTTTGCTTCTAAAGAGACATTTGCTCAAATATAAGCATGTGTTGCAGCATTTACTTCTTTGTGTTTTATTTTGCTTCTGCTCTCACTTTGAAAAGCCAGCAATAATTCAGAAATGAGTTGTACTTTCAGAGCAGACAGTGAGACCAGACCCCCTCCTGTGCGAGTGCGCTGTGTTCTTGGCACAGGCCAATTACGGCTGTGAAACGCAAGCTTCAGACCTGCTTTATTCGGTGCCCTCTTAAGCAAAATGAGGCTGAGGACCTGAACCCGGCTGCTGTTAAGTGATTGTTCAGTTTGGAGAATGGCAACGAAACTGGTGTGATACATCAACCCCCCACTGAGTCCAGGCAAGGCCTCGTCCGCTCCGTGGCTCTCTGTTTCCATGCTTTGTGACTCAAGTGATTGGCACTTTCGAATGCTCTTGTGATAGAGGTGAGAAAGATGCTGCTGGCTCTCTCTGTCTCGCTTTTTATTGCTTTTTATTTATTTTATTTATTTTTTTTATTGCCTGCTGCTCTGTTTGTCTCAGATTTATGTAAATATCTTAATCAGATTTTTGGTTGATTTGGCTTTGCTTGCAAATTGAATGAGGAGTCATTGGAAAACGGCTCATATGATAATATCGATGTTAAACAAAGGCTTTTTATTGATCTTCATTATGTTCTGAATCTAAAACCCTTTCATTTTTAGTCTTTGTAATGCTGTTTGTGTCTACGAGGACCTTGAATACTGCGTTCGCAAATGGATCTTGTCATATCTGATCACCATTGATTTTCCTCTTCCTGCTCCAACTGAGTCAAAATCATTTAGGAAGCATTTCAGCTCGGCTAGAACCTCCATTACGACTACAGTTTGGCTGGGTGGACTATACAAAAAACAAAATCTGGGGGGCTTAATAATTTATGGCTGGCTTTTTATTTAACAACATGCTGTCAACCTGACTCCCGTTTCATAGAATTTCAGTGACTAATTCTGCAAACAGGAAGTGACACGGCTGACAGGACAGCCCACGTGGACGAGCAGGAGAGGGTGAGATGTCACATAGAAGGCTGTCAAAAACCTTTTCTCTCACTTTTAATGAGATTCCCAGATTTCAAATGAGCCGTAGTCCGATCTGCCTCAGCTCTCCTTATTATTCGCGGTGGCAGCCTTGACTTTGGAGTGTGTGCGTTTAGGTGAGCGGACACCCGTATGTGTGAACATATATATCCAACAACAATCTGTATCTATGTAGACTGCTATGTCACGACATTGTTGCTGTGTCACATACCGAACTTCACCCATCACTGTAAACAAATCATGTAGCATCAATACTAACATTTACCAATAAAGCCTTGATTAGCTGCCGTTGTAATTAAGGGTTGCTAAATTGGTGATTTGCTGGACCAAGAGTTTTTGCTTTACAGATCAGTGGTCATTAGGAATAACATTGAAGTGGTGTATTAATCAGATTTTTCCATGCATAGAGGCAGAGGAGGAGTGTGTTTAGTGTCCATGTATGAATCTTTGTTAATTAGGTTTAAACAGCACACACATATTTGCTTAGATTAAATTAGATGAGAGAAAAACGTGGGCTGATACAAACACAATCTGTGTGAAGCCGCTTCGTTGTCGCCTAGAAACAAGACGAGCTCAGTCAGATGTGCTCTCTTATGCTCAGAGTTTAAAGGTAACTTTCCATCAAAAGATCATGCAGTGTACTTGATTAGATGTAAAAGTGAAATTGACAAAATTGAAATGGAGTGCCACTTTTCAAATCTTAATGCTGTTTATAATATTTTTTCTTAAACAAAGCCAACCTGATTCATATTTTTCTGTTGGCACACTGTTTGAAAATATATATATATTTTTTTAATTCTAACAAAATACTTCATAAAAGAAGAAAATTATGTAATTTATCATACTCTTGTTGTTCTAAAACCACATGATGACTTTCTTCCACAAAGCTTTTTTGTGAGAAGAATATCAATTTTGAAAGCTTGCCAGCCCCAGTGGCCAGGATATTTTAATATTCAAAAATTCACCTTTTGTGTTACACAGAACAAAGAAAGTCATATGCGTTTGGAAAGATGAGGGCGGGTAAATGACAGAATTTTCACTTTTGGTTTAATTATTGCTGTTAGTTATTATTCACAAAAATCTTCCCATCTGCAGCTGCTCTCAAATCTCATTGGGTCATTCTCCTGGAACCAAAACTCCATGGCAGTAATGATTAAAAATATGAAATATTTCAATTTAGTAATAAAAAAAGACATTCATAAAAACAATAGTGTTCTCTATCTTGCACAAAGACTAATTTCTACATAGAAATAAACATTATTTTTAATATTTTATTGCATATTCTGCTGAAATGCTCATTACTGGAATGCTTCCGGCAATGTCTGGATGTGTGTTATGTTGTAATTTAAACATATTCAAAACTAAATATTCTGAATGAAATAAACGGTTGTTCTTCTAGAGGTTTTCAAATGACAGAAAATTTTTTTTACTGAATATTCATGTGTAATAATAATGAAAAAAAGTGGAAAAGTTCACTCTCATCGCCCGCAAATTTTTTAAAGGACTGTGCTTCTACACATTGAAATTTGGCAAGTTGAAATGATGTCAAGCCTGGGGCCTGATGTATAAATGTTGTGTACGCACAAAATGGGCATGGAAATGTGCGTATGCAATTTTCCACGCACATATCGGGATTTATAAAAAATAAACTAGGCGTAAATATGTGCGCACCGTACAGACACTCTAGACCAGGGCTGTCCAAACTCGGTCCTGGAGGGCCGGTGTCCTGCAGAGTTTAGCTCCAACTTGCCTCAACACACCTGACTGGA